>NC_058056.1:5471928-5731928 GCF_020085105.1 Siniperca chuatsi | reverse complement strand
GCTCTTGTCTGCAGTTCCTGCAGATCAGCTGTAGGTGTCAGAGGTTCATTAGTTTACGCAACACACGGTGTTTGTTTGGCAGCAGCTTTTGCTGCCTTATCCACTCTGGCATTCCCCTGTGAGATAGGATCAAGGTTGTTAGTGTGTGCTCCACTTTTACAAATGACAATCTGTTTAGGCAACAGCACAGTTCAGCAACCAGTGTGTCATGTGCAATGGGTTTGCCTGTGGACGTAAGGAAGTTTCTGTTTGCCCAGAGTTTTCCAAAGTCATGCGCCACTCCCCATGCATATCTGCTATCTGTGAAAATGCTCACAATTTGGTCATTAGCACATTTACATGCTTCCATTAACGCAACTAACTCTGCTGCCTGTGCTGAGTAATTTGATGGGAGTGGTTTAGCCAGAATTGTTTCATACAATGTTGTTACTGCAAACCCTGCAAGATTTTTACCAGTTGCTGGATCTCATGATGCTGAACCGTCAACAAACAGCTCCAGCTCTGGATTGATCAATGGTGTTTCCTGCAGATCTGGTCTTGGGGAGCAAGTCTCTGTTATCACTGCCACACAATCGTGAGGTTCACCGTCTGCCGCTGTAGGGAGGAGAGATGCTGGGTTAAGCACTGTACATCTCTTAACAGTGATATTAGGCATTTCAAGCAATATGGTGTTGTATTTTAACCACCTGGCTGTTGAGAGATGTGATGTTTTCTGTTCAAGCTATATCATTGAGACAGCATGTGGAACCAACAGTGTCAGATCAGCATAACCCACAATGTCACGTGAGGCGATAACAGCTTTCTCTGCAGCCGCCACAGCCTTCAGACAATTTGGCAGCCCAGCTGCTACAAAGTCAAGCTTGCTGGAAAAATAGCCCACTGGTCTCAGCCTCCCCCCATGTTCTTGTAGTAGTACAGTAGTCATGAATCCACCCCTCTCGTCAACAGTCTGTGTAAAAGGTCTGTTACTGTCAGGGAGACCAAGAGTTGGGGGTGTCTGGAGGGCCAGCTTTAAGTCCACAAAAGCCTTCTCTGCTTCTGGTGTCCAGTGGACTTATGTCTTTTGCTGCAAGACCTTTCCCATGTGCAATATCTGCAAGGGGGCCTTCAATCTGTGCATAATTTGCAATCCATTGTCTATAGTATGACATCGTTCCTATAAGGGCCATTACCTGTTTCTTTGTTTCTGGCATTGGGATGTGCTGAATTGCCTGGGTTCTTTTGGGTGATAGGGACTTCCTCTCAGCTGAGATCACACGACCCAGGAATGTGACCTTTTCAGACACAAACTGAAGCTTGGATAAGCTAGAATCGTGGCCATTTTCTGCAAGGTAATTGAGCAGAGCTAGTGTGTCTTTTACACAAGCTTCTCTTTTTTGAACAGATCATAAGGTCATCTACGTTTCCAATTTTTTTTTAACGCATCGTTAAAGATTCCAGGACTCTCTGAATACCCTAGGACAAGTCTGGTGAATGTAAAACTCTTACCTTCAAAAGAGAACGCAAACCAATACTGTCTGTCAGGATCCACTGGGATACTGAAAAAATCATTAGCCAGGTCAACAACTGAAAACCACTTACTCCCAGGTGGCACCTGTGAGAGTATTGTGTGTGGGTTGGGAACATTGGGTGCTCGTGCATGTACTGATGCATTTAGCGCCTGCAAGTCCTGCACGAATCTCCAATGTTGTGGCTCTCCAGCGTCCCAGAGTTTTCATACCGGGAAAATAGGTGTCCGGACTGGAGATCTTGCACATGGAATAATCACTCCTGCTTTCAAAAGAGAATCAAACACCAGTTTAATATCGTCAACAGCTTCCTTCTTCAAAGGATATTGATTCTGACACGACCTGTATGAAGATTTTGGTGTGATTAGAACAGGTTCAGCATCTTTGATTAATCCTACATCAGCATCTTTGATTCATTGCAAACAAGCAGGATGGTACCTGATTTAACTCAGGAATTTCTGAGACGTCTTTCACAAAAATGTTTTTGTCATGACTTATTTCATCATCTGATGTTACCAAACTGGCCATTAAAAACTCTGAATCTGGAATGAGTTCAGTGCTTCTTACCCCTGTTGCAGGGGTGCCATGCCATTTTTCACCATGTCCGCGATCTCAGGGTGGATGCCATTGATGAAACGGTCACGTAGATGTACTTCCCAGGGGGTGATTGTATTATTACCCCCCATAGCTTTAGGCTTTTTCAGTTCGCTGTGTGTATTATGGATCTCTGTGAGCCTGGCCAAATACTCTACTACAGTCTCACCCTATTTTTGTTTGCAGGCTGTTATCGTTCCCAAATCTATTCTCAGGGGAAAGAGAGTCTCTTTTGTCAGAGAGGTCAGTGATGGCCTGCTTATATGGTATGTTATCAGTATGGTCCCACTCTGTCTGTTTCAGCCTTATATCCGCTGTAGGAAAGCCACCCCCCACTTTCAGCCAGGTTGTGCCCATCTGAGTTCCTAACAGTCTCTGTAGCTCGATGGTGGTGGGTCTGAACTATTGGCAGACTGTGTGGTGAATTGCTTATTTATTTTCTTTTGAGTGCCTTGTTCTTTCTCTTCTAATTTGTGTCTTAATATCTCTGAGAGAGAAGCTGCCAGTTGACGGAAACCCAAATTCTTTTACCCAGATGTCCAGCTGGTCAATGCTGTGCTTACCATAATTGGTAATCATGTAGTTTATATTAGGGGATTTCAACGTGGGTGATAGCAGATAAGATTTTTCATTCTCAGAAGTTTTGCTATTGTTAGAACCCATATTTATTCTTTAACCCCGATTCCCCAACTACAAAAACTTTGTTTGATGTTTTAAATGGCCTCTTTGTGCTTTTTAATATTTTGTCTGGATTCTTAGGAGCGCTTCTGCCACTGTTAAGAGGAGAGAGAAAAAGGACCTTGAAGCTGGCTTCTAGGGCAAACACAGATAGTTTACAGACTCACTTGAGAAAGAAAAAAATTCCCTTCAATGCCTCTAAGAGCGGGATGTTTTATTGCCTTCTCAGATCATCCGTTTGGCATTCACACCTTTTACTTACTCAGTTTTTTAATTGTTTATTTTATATTATTTTTGTTTTGTTTGTTTTTTTTCTTCACGCATTCACTCCCCCATTTTTAAAGATGAGTTCTAAACTATGAATCAAGAGGGAACTTAATGAGTGAGGCAAGAGTGTGTAGAAAAGAACCGGTCTGTAAGAAATACCCCTGTATGACACTGAACATTTTGGCCAAACAAACCTGCCCTGCTGACATGTCTGCACACACCTCACGGTAGCGAGACTCAGTATACCTCAGGCTCCCTTGAATTAACTCACCAGAAAGAGAGTGCCGCCTCAGCCACTAGGTTCACTGGATCACAGCGGTGAGCGAGCCTTGGACACTCAGGGCAGCAAGCCCCATCGTCTCCACCCTTCCTTGCTGGGGAAGTTGAGATAAAGAGTCCCAGACTCTAGCCATGCACGGTCTTAACCTGCCGTTCCGAGTGCCCAAGTCCTCTCACACGAGTGCAGACAACGCCAAATTGTAGTGGCAATTTCTGCGGAATAAAGAAACACTCAAGGCAATCACTTGTCTTTCTGTAGGTTTACTTCAAGCGTCTGCAGATGGACTCACAGCAGCAGAAACATTGTGGGGGTTGGACTCTGGACTCTCTGTCGGTGGTGTCAGAGAGGAGGATACTGGCCAAACTACATGCCATTTTAGACAGTGTCTCCCACCCACTCCATGATGTGCTGGTCAAACAAAGGAGTACCTTCAGTGAAAGACTCATCCCCCCAAAATGCACCACAGAGCGTCACAGGAAGTCATTCCTGCCTGTGGCCATCAAACTCTTTAACTCCTTCCTCTAAGTGTCAGTCTACATGACCCCAAGTCACTAAACTGGACATTGGATCATTAACATCACTGCAATACTTGAAATATTGTGCAGTATTATCTGTTTAATACTCCTGTGCAATATACTCTGTTATTAGTTTAATATTTCCTATTTCTTGATATTTATTCATACTTCTGTTACTATATCTATATCCACTTTGTACTTAATTTATTTTACCTGTATTATACTGTATTATATTTTGATTTGCTTAGTACTTCTATTCCTTCTATTCTCAAGTGTGCATTGACGTGATAGTGAGCAGCTGTAACGGAAGAGTTTCCCCTCAGGGATCAATAAAGTATTTCTGATTCTGATTAATATTGAATGCAATATTATATCACACAATCAAAACAGGAGTCAATGTCGACTAAACTTTGGATAACTAATTCATTGCTTTGAGACAAGATGCATTCAATGACCACAATAATTGTTTTCTCACTCAAATTCAACCACCAAAACTATTTGCAGTCCATTTTGCACATTTTTACAGACTATTTTTTTTAAATGTAAAATTTACGTAACTTAACATAACACAAAATGATAGTAAATTAGACTGCACTTTGCTACCTTCGGCTACATCTACAAAAAAAAAATAGAAAAATAGAAAATTCACTTTTCCTTCCATCTTACTCACCATTCCTCAACCTCATAGATATTCTCATCGATAGTTTACTCCCACCATTCACATGATCAGATGTCTCTCCTCAATGCAGTTAATGCAGAAGATTGCCAGGGATGGCTCAGGCATGCAAAAAAAAAATCTTTCCCAGGTGTATTAGAAGAGAGGACATAAGGTGGGGTGTGGATGAGAACTTGTAGCCAAACGCAGAAGACACGACTGGCTAGTACTGACGTATATCTGTAGCTATCCTATGCACTGTATGTATAGTAATATATGCATGTTTGCTTTTACTGGAATGACTTTTAATTTAGGAAAATAAAGCCTATTGAAGCATATTGCAGCATTTCTGATTCATAACAACATATACTGTTATACTGAAAATAGTGATACATATTGTAATGCTACCGATTGTTAGTGGGTTTTTCTTTCGTTTTTCTTTTTACAGTTTTTTACAATTGGTTACATGCATTTCTCTGTACTGAGTTACCTTTTTTTAAACTGTTCGCACAGTTCTCTTTACCAACATGCAGCTCAGTACAACAATTAATCCCACATCTAAAATGCACTAATGCAAACAAACACATCTCATGATCAAGGTTCAAGGTACATTTATTTGTCATTCTACAATACAGGGCTGCACAATGAAATGAAAGATGTAGCCCCCTTCACGCTACACACACAGAACATAGTATATACAAATATTTAAAATTAGAATAGAAAAAAACAATATTTACAGTTACTTATATTATACAAAAGCTAGTGGTATGGTAATGTGCAAAAACAACATCGTGTGGTGGGGGAGAGGGAAGCACAATGCAAATTCTATCTAGAATTTTAAAACAGTAATAATGTTAACAAATATGTGGTCCTGTTAACAATATTAACAAAGTAATAATAATAGGAATGATAGTCATAGGAATAATGACAATAATAGTAACAAAGCCAATAACAACAACTATAGGAGCAGTTGTCGAGCAGGAACACGGGGGAAGCAGGTGGCCCACAACCACAGATCCAGTCTCTGCAGCTCTGGAGGTAGAAATACCTGCTGAAAGCAACAGAAGGAGAGAGGAGAGAGACGAGAAAGCACAAACTACGGGAGAGAGATGTCGAGTTAGTAATATGCAGTAATGGGATAAAAATGCATACAGATGGAGAGGGAGAGGAGAAGAGAGGAGCTCAGTGCATCATAGGAAGTCTTCCAGCAGCCTAGGCCTACAGCAACATACTGTAACTAAATGTGGTGTCTGCCTCCGGAACCCAAACTGGGACCTGATTCCACAGCCTGAAGGCTCTGGCTCCCATTCCGCTTTTGGAGACTCTAGGAACCACAAGTAACCCTGCATTCTAGGAGCGCAGTGTTCTAGTGAGGTAATAAGGTATTATGAGCTCTTTAAGAGGAGAGGAGAGAGGAGAGGAGAGACTCCCAGCAGTCTAGTCCTATAGCAGCATAACTAAGGGATTGTTCAGGGCTCACCTGAGCCAGCCCTAACTATAAGCTTTATCAAAGAGGAAAGTCTTAAGCCTACTCTTAAATGTGGAGATGATGTCTACCTCCCAAACCCAAATAGGGACCTGATTCCACAGGAAAGGAGCTCGATAGCTGAAGGCTCTGGCTCCCATTCTACTTTTGGAGACTCTAGAAACCACAAGTAAACCTGCACATTGGGAGCAGTGTTCTAGTGGGGTAATAAGGTACTATAAGCTTGTTAAGATATGATAGTGCCTGACCTTTAAGAGCTTTGTAGGTGAGGAGAAGGATTTTAAATTCTATTCTGGATTTTACAGGGAGCCAGTGCATAGAAGCTAATATTGGAGAAATATGATCTCTTTTCCTAGTTCTTGTCAGTACATGTGACGCAGCATTCAGGATGAACTGGAAAGTTTTAAGGGACTTATTCGGGCAGCCTGATAATATGGAATAGCAATAATCCAGCCTAGAAGTAACAAATGCATGGACTAGTTTTTCTGCATCATTTTGAGACAGGATGTGACTGATTTGTTACGTAGGTGAATGAAGGCAGACCTTGAAGTTTGTTTCATGTGGAAGTTAAAGGATAAATCCTGATCAAAGATAACTCCGAGGTCCCTTACGGTGGTGCTGGACGCCAGGACAATGCCATCTAGAGCAATTATATCTTTAGATAACGTGTCTCAGAGGTGTTTGGGGTCAAGTACTATAACTTCAGTTCTGTCAGAGTTTAACATCAGAACGCTGCAAGTCATCTCTCTCTCTCTCTCGCTCTCAAAAACCTCTCTCTCTCTCTCTCTCTCTCTCTCTCAAAACCTCACACGGCAACGGCCCATCATTGAGTCTGGTTCTGTCCAAGTGTAGCATTCCCGGCTGAAAAGATGCATTTTACTCTCAGGAACTGATGTTTATAAAGAATTTAATTTCCAAAAACACCATAAGAGCTGAATAAAAACAAACAAACAATCATTAGACATCTGCCTGCAAATTGTATACAAATATCCAGAAATCTATAAATGAATACACATTTCCAGTTAATTGGCTTACATCATAAATAATGTGTAAATAAATCACATTTTTTGCAAACTGGCTAATGTAATAACCTATATGAATTGTTTTAATTACAACAATCTCCTTTTAGAGTGCGATGTTAACTACGTTACATAAAACACCCGAGTTAACAATTAATTAATTTTGGTAAAACTGACGATCTCAATTTAGAGAGACAAACATAAATTAAATATATAAAATTACCAAATAAAGTGCTGATTTACTGTAAACAATCTATCTGAAGTGCAAATCAAGAGAAACGCTGATGAGGCAATAACAACATTAGCTAAAGAAAGAGATAGATAAAATAAACACTTCAAAGTCCTTCAAAGTTTACCACACAACATAAAACTAAAACAGTACCTTGTGCCCTTTAGCCAGGAGCTAAGATGTAGAAAAAAACATTTTTAAACAAACATTTGTACAGTGAGTACCCAAGGGTTTATCCTTTCTCTCATAACGTTCTCTCATAACGTTAAATCACATAGAAATTGCGCCAATGTACACACCGGGTGCCACTGTACTTCCTTTTCCAGACTTCAAAATAAAAGCATATGAGGTAAAAATGTAAACACTTAATAAAACTAATAAAATACAATGTCCACATTAAGTATGCAGCTAGAATCAACCAAAACAAATAAAGTAACATTTGGCACAAGTTCAATAATAAAGTCCCTAAAGCCTTTCTCAGGAATTCTATGGCAACACTGCCCTCTGTGGTTGGAGGTAAAGATGACAGCCTACTTCAGTGATTGGGGATTTAATGGTCATTTACACCAAGGTTTCTGCCTGTTAGAAGGAAGTTTTTTCTTGCCACTGTCGCAAAGTGCTTGCTCATGGTGGGATTTTTTGGGTCTCTGTAAATAATATTATAAAGAGTTTGGTCTAGACCTGCTCTATAGGAAAAGAGCAATGAGATTACGTCTGTTATGAATTGGCGCTATATAAATTGAGTCCAGGTATGTCCTTAAGGCATGATTGAAGTTTAGCAAACTGGTTAGTTTCATCTGGCTAGATCGATATAATTGAGTATCATCCGCATAACAATGAAAGTTTATGAAGTGTTTCCTAATAATATTGCCTAAAGGAAGCATATATGAGGTGAATAGAATCAGTCCAAACACAGAACCTTGTGGTACTCCGTGACTAATTTTGGTGTGCACGGAGGACTCACCGTTAACATGTACAAACTGAGATTGATCTGATAGATACAATTTAAACCAGCTTGGTGTGGTTCCTTTAATGCCAGTTGTATGTTCCAGTCTAGGACGTGATATAGGATGTGATGGTCAATGGTGTCGAATGCAGCACTAAGATCTAACAAGATGAGTACAGAGACAAGGCCATTGTCTGATGCAATTAAAAGGTTATTTGTAATTTTCACCAGTGCTGTCTCTGTGCTATGATGCACTCTAAAACCTGACTGAAAATCCTGAAATAAACTATTGTTATTTAGAAAGTCACACAATTGATTGGCGACTGCTTTCTCAATGATCTTAGAGAGAAAGGGAAGGTTAGATATAGGTCTATAGTTGGCTAAAACCCCTGGATAAAGAGTGGGCTTTTTGAGAAGAGGTTTAATTACAGCTACTTTAAAGGACTGTGGTACATAGCCTGTTAATAAAGACAGATTGATCATATCCAGTAAAGAAGTGCTAACTAAGGGTAGAACATCTAGTTGGAGCAGCCTAGTTAGTATGGGGTCCAAGAGACAGGTTGATGGTTGATGGCTTAGATGAATTAATCGTTGAAGTTAGATTGTTGAAGAAGGTCGATAGGAGCAAAGCAGTCAAAATATATATCAGTTGTTTCTAAGGTTTCTGTGTTTCAATATAATTCGGTACCGGTTGAGAGGAGGACGTGATGAATTTTTCTCTAATAGTTACAATTGCATCATTAAAGAAGCTCATGAAGTTGTTACTACTGAGGGCTATAGGAATACATGGCACAATAGAGCTGTTATTCTCTGTCAGCCTGGCTACAGTGCTGAAAAAAAACCTGGGGTTGTTTTTATTTCCCTCTATTAATGATGAGTAGTAGGCTGCTCTGGCATTTCGGTGGGCTTTCCATAACAGAAAGTTCCATGTCATTAATTTATGGTAGAGTGCGGAGGATGAGTTGAGTTGAGGAGTCTCACAGCCTGAGGAAAGAAGCTGCTCTGTAGTCTGGGTGGGTATTGTCTTTTACTTTCCTTTGGGCTCTGTGCAGGCACCTCACCCCACTGATATCACCGATGCTCGGAATATGGGTACCAATGATGTTCTGGGCAGTTTAATCACCTGCTGCAGAACCCTCCTGTCCCTCGGCCGTGCACATCCCATGCCAGTTTGTCACCTCTTGTACCAGAACAGAATATATGTTTTTGTAATTTGTGTGAACCAGCCCCCCTTTAAATATGCAATTGCGGTGAACCCGGAGAATTAGCCCATCTCCAAATAAAAACTTGCCGGTGTTGTCCTTTAACAACCATTACCATCAGTACAGGAGGATTTATATACTGAATGCACAGGCCCTTTAAAGATCAATGGACAGGAACAATAGCTCTGTTATTAACCAAAGCCTCCTGTTTAATGAAGTTCACGTGCATCAGTACCTGCCAACATGTAAACAGTGCTCTTGTATTGTATAAGTGTTTCACTAGCAAGTAACAGGCGCAGAATACAAGAGCGAAAGAGAAGAAAGGTTAGGTGGGTATTTTGGGGAATGCCGGAAGTGGCGTGATTGAGGTGTGGTCCTTCTCCTGAAACTCTATTAAATAGCTCCAATAGCTGATGTTTATCCATCCAGAAACATTTGTCCAAATATGCATGCTACATTTATGTACGTGTGTGTGTGTGTGTGTGTGTGTGTGTAAAAGGAAGAGGGCATGATGTGCATTGTGTGCGGCTCAAATTTTCCTGAATTGTTAGGTGTGTATTTCCCTTTAAGGAGCACTTCTATTTCATACGTGCTACATGCTCTAAAAGGCTTCACTATTGTTAACACTATCGAGGCTCCGCCTCGGCACCCTGAGACAGATCTTTGCACTTACTGCCCAATCAGGAGGTAGTAACCACATACTATAAAACACCAGCGCACCCGTTGTTCATCTCCCTTTTTTACTTAGTCTTAGCCTCCGGTGTCGCTGAGATGTATCCTCTTAATAATCCTGACTATCACTGACATGTAGCATTTACTCTTGGTTACTGTTCCCGACGAGGCATGGCGAGTCATTTCTCCAAGAGGCACAGGTGAGTAATTTTCTCTCCCCATTTCCATTATTATCATCTAATGTTTTAATGAGATCTTAAAATAACAGTGAAAAAAAAAGGTTATGGTTGATCTACAGATCACTTTTTACTTTGGTTCTTGCACACAGTATCCCAAAAGCCCACTTAAATTAATATTTCTGGCTATGTTACTTGATGCTTTGTAGACACCTGATAAAACATTCAGCAGTTCACTTTCAAATCCTGTCAGTTTTGTATGAAATCAACAATCTTGCAGAGTGGTGCACAGAGAACAACCTACTGCTCAACGTCAGCAAAACCAAGGAGATGATTGTTGATTTTAGGAAAAAAGAGGCAAAAACACACACCCCTGTCTACATCAGTGGACCTGAAGAGGAGCAGGTGAATAGTTTTAGGTTCCTGGGAATCAGCATCACAGAGAACCTGAAATGTTCCTCTCACATCTCCACCCTGGTCAAGAAAGCTCAGAAATGGCTGGATTTTATTTTTAACTTTTACAGAGGAGCAATAGAAACTGGCATGGGATGTGCATGGCCCAGGACCGGAGGGCTCTGCAGCAGGTGATTAAAACCGCTGAGAAGATCATTGGTACCAACCTACCAAGCATGAGTGATATCGCTGAGGTGCCTGCACAGAGCCCAAAGGATACTAAAGGACAGTACCCACCCCAGCCACAGCCTGTTCACCCTGCTGCTGCCTGGAAAGAGATAGAGAAGTATCTGCTGTCATACCAGACTACAGAGCAGCTTCTTCCCTCAGGCTGTGAGACTAAATTCTTTCTCAGCACTCCACCATGTAAAATAGTTTTCATTTGTATAACTTGTTATTTATTCACTGTTCTACTGTATATAATTTTTTTGAGTAGCATAAAAGGAACTACAAAACAAAATGTTATTATACAACCCTGTGTTGTAAAATGATCAATAAATTTATCTTGTATCTTGCATTTAGAATTTAGAATTTTTACAACTCTGAATCACGCCTCTGACTGCCTTTTACTCCATAGCTACGGCAGCTAAAGCTCATGATATCCTTGATGGAAAAAACATGATTTCTCTGAAACAACGTTGAACTGAATGAAACTAATTGCCCAAATTATCCAGGAGACCCCTGTTTTCTATGTTGAGGAACACTGAGGATACAGATTCATTAAAAGGTAACTCTGAAATAGAATTTACAATGGGGAAATCCACTTCTCAACTCTATAGTGATGATGGGACACTGTTCTGAGTCACAGCCCCACTTTATTATATAGAGTGTTGTGATTTAGGACCACACACTCAATATAATATATGGACAAATACAGTATATGTGCAAATAGTAATTCACTTAAGGATACCAACACACATTTATGCACATGTCTTGTTATCGGCAATGGTGACATTATTTCTTGTTACCGCCAGCAACTTCCAGATCTAATTCTGTACATGTGATCCCATGGTAGACTGAAGCTACCATCTGGGTGTTTTTCTGTCACTTTTCTGCCTCTCTTTCTTTCAGCCTGTGGGCTTTGAGATGTTCCTGTGTTTGTCTTTGGGCTTTCCTCTAAAGCACAAATGCACAGAGAGCACATTCTATCACCGGCAAACATCGAAACAGCTCTGCTCAAACAACTGTTGGCATGCAGGTGAAGGGACTGTGAGTGTGTGTGTGTGTGTGTGTGTGTGTGTGTTTTTACCAGCTTACTTTCCTATCATGAACATATAGCTATGCATATGGGTGACTGTGTGCTATGTACAGTATGTTTGTTAGTGAGTCTGTGGGCATCTGTTCATGTGTGTGTACCTGCTCCCTAACTAGTAATGTATGCATGTCATGTCTGATTCTGTATGCATGGATTTGACCGTGTACAGGCCTGTGTGTGTGTCCCCACTGCATTGGCATGTATGGTGTGAGAAAAGTCAACATCATCTTTAAAGTCTGTTTGACACTGCTCTGTGTTCTCTCTCTCTCTCTGATCTACGGACTCTTCCTGTATATCTAGTGAGGCAGCTGGCTGTGTGAGTAAATGCCAGGCTCACATTACCTATGCCCTTTAACAAACCCCCAATGGGGCTGCAGCGTAGAGGCCAGTGACACATATGGGTGATTCTTCAACTCTTGTCTTTTTTTGTAATCACACTTACTCAACAATAAAATTAACAAAATCGTTAATAAAAACTTGACATACGAACAAGCACGTTTTAACGTGAAAATTAAATTGTGGACTCATTTTGACTTTTTTATACATGTTGGCTTAACTTTGCAATTATGGAGAGTTGCATGGTGAGCTAATTAGAGACAGGGCTAGCAGACTTGCTTCTGTCGGAGCGCATGCAGCTAGATAGAGATCTTATGCTAGTCAGAGCAATTGACATGGCAAGACACAAGGAAGTAGTGGCAAAAGAGAGACATGCTCAGTGGGTAGAGCAAAGGCAAACAGTTTCAGAAAAAGAAAAAATATAACCAGGATGATAAGCCTAGCCAAGGGCGCACAGAGAATGACAGACTGTCTAAATGTTTCAAATGTGGGAAAAGTCTTTCACATCAGAATCAGAATCAGAAATACTTTATTGATCCCTGAGGGGAAACTCTTTCGTTACAGCTGCTCACTATCACGTCAATGCACAGAGGAATAGAAGTACTAAGCAAATCAAAATATAATACACTACAATACAGGTAAGATAAATAAAGTACAAATTGGATATAAGTATAAAAGCTAAATAAGTGTAAGTAAAAAAGTGGATTTAGAGGTTGATAAGTATGCACAGTATAATATAAGTAGTAGTGCAATAATGAGTATTGTCAAGTTAAGTGTAGCTTATCAAGATGATTATAAGACGGTGGATATTGCACCCCACTGAATATATATATATATATATATATATATATATATATATATATATATATGAATAAATAAATAATATAAGTATGAATAAATAAATATCTGAAAACAGAATTGCACGGGAGTATTAAACACAGAATATTGCACAATTATTTCAAGTATTGCAGTGATGATAATGGTCCAATTTCCAGTTTATCCAGTTATTCCAGTTATTCCTGTGGCGCTCTGTGGTGCATTTTGGGGGGATGAGTCTTTCGCTGAAGGTACTACTTTGTTTGACCAGCACGTCATGGAGTGGGTGGGAGACACTGTCCAAGATGGCATGTAGTTTGGCCAGCATCCTCCTCTCTGACACCACCGACAGAGAGTCCAGCTCCACCCCCACAATGTCACTGGCCTTACGGATCTGTTTGTTGAGCCTGTTAGCGTCTGCTACCCTCAACCTGCTGCCCCAGCATGCAACAGCATACAGGATAGCATTGGCCACCACAGACTCATAAAACATCCTCAGCATTGTCCGGCAGATGTTGAAGGACCTCAGCCTCCTCAGATAATAGAGGCGGCTCTGGTCCTTTCTGTAAAGAGCTTCAGTGTTCTTAGCCCAGTCCAGTTTATAGCCCAGTCCAGTTTATTCATCCATGTGTACTCCCAGGTACTTGTAATCCTCTACAATGTCCACACTGACCCCCTGGATGGAAACTGGGGTCACTGGTGCCTTGGCCCTTCGTAGATCTACAACCAGCTCCTTAGACTTTGTCGCACTGAGCTGCAGATGGTTCTGCTCATACCATGAGACAAAGTTACCTATCACAGCCCTGTACTCAGTCTCAGTACCACCGCAGATACATCCCACCACAGCAGAGTCATCAGAAAACTTCTGAAGGTGGCAGGACTCTGTGTGGTAGCTGAAGTCTGTGGTGTAGATGGTGAAGAGGAAGGGAGGGTGGACAGTCCCCTGAGGGGCCCCAGTGTTGCTGACCATGCTGTCTGACACACAGTGCTGCAGACACACATGTTGTGGTCTGCCAGTCAGGTAGTCAACAATCCAGGACACAAGGGGGGCATCCACCGGCATTGCTGCCAGTTTCTCACCCAGTAGGGCTGGCCGGATGGTGTTGAAAGCGCGGGAGATGATGATCCTCACCGTGCTTGCCGGGTGTAGATGCGATTCAGCAGGAAGATGATGGCGTCCTCAACTCCCAGCCAGGGTGGGTAGGCGAACTGAAGGGGTCCAGGAGGCATCTGACCATGGGCTGCAGCTGTTCCAGCACCAGTCTCTCCAGGGTCTTCATTATGTGGGAGGTCAGTGCAACCGGTCTGTAGTCATTGGAGCCACTGGGACGCGGCGTCTTCAGCACAGGAACGAGGCAAGATGTTTTCCACAGAACAGGGACCCTTTGAAGAATCAGGCTCAGGTTGAAGACATGTTGAAGGACTCCACATAGCTGGGGGGCACAGGATTTTAGCACCCTGGGGCAAACGTCATTGGGGCCTGCAGCCTTGTTTGAGTGGAGTTTCATCAGCTGTCCTCCCACCTGGTCAGCAGTCAGGCACACAGTAGAGGTTGCAGGCGGGGGAGGGGGGGAGTCGTCAGTCTGGAGAGGGCCGTTAGCCTGACAGTCAGTTGAGGGGGGAGTAGGACTCTCCCAGGAAGATGGAGGAGGGGGGAGCAGAGTAGTCAGAGGAGTCTGAGGGCAGACAGCAGCTGAGTTAGAGGGGGGATGAGCGGGAGCCAGTGTGTCGAATCTATTAAAGAACAGATTAAGTTTGTTGGTCCTGTCCAAGCTGCCTTCAACTTCTCTGCTGCCAGGCGGTCTGAAGCCAGTGATGCTCTTCATGCTGCTCCAGACCTCTCTCATGTTGTTCTGCTGGAGTTTCCACTCCAGCTTCCTCCTGTACTTCTCCTTGGCCTCCCTGATCTTCACCTTCAGGTCAGCCTGGATTGTCCTCACCTCCTCCCTTTTACCATCAGTAAAGGCCCGCCTCTTGGCATTCAGGATGCCCTTGATGTCCTTTGTTACCCACGGTTTGTTATTTGGATAACAATGGACTGTCTTAATTGGGACATTGCAGTCCACACAAAAGTTAATGTAGCCAGTGATGCACTTAGTAAGCCCGTCAATGTCCTCTCCATGAGGCTCACAGAGTGTATCCCAGTTTGTCACCTCAAAACATCCCTGAAGTGTTTCAAAGGCCTCCTCTGACCATCTCCTCACTGTCCTTGTGGTCGCAGGCTGCCTTTTAACCAGAGGCACATAGCAGGGTTTAACCCGATGCCGGGTTAGCAGAGGGGGGGATGTGAACAGTCACAACAATGGTATGTGAGAATTCACGTGGCCGTAGTCCCACAGCTAACAGTTCAATGTCCGAGCTACAGATACTCTGCATGATAGTAACATGAGCGGGGTTACACCATCTGTTCTTGACCAGAACAGTAAGCCCGCCGCTTTTCCGTTTACCGCTCCCGGTGTGATCCCTGTTGGCCCGAACAGTCTGACAGCCGTTGATGGAAACGTTATGATCCGGGATATCCTGGTGTAGTCATGTCTCAGAGAAGCACATCAAACTAACTAACAAAAAACTTGTTCTTAAGTGTCTTTTGTCTGGACTCCTCTCTCTTCCCTCGCCGCTTCGTTGCACCTCTGCATCCTCGGCATGTCCTCCTCCAGATCTCAGTGGGGACATCGGTTGTCCTGGCTGCCATGCCACTCGGCTTCAGCGTGATCAGCTGTTCCATGGTGTAAACAATGCGGCCAAACAGCTGTTCTGCAGCGGTGCCCTGCTACTCAGTAGCAGGAGAAGTTTCACGGCAAAAAGGACCAAACACTTTCTACTCTCATTTTCGTAAAGAGCGCAGTTAAATTATACTTACAAGTTACTCAAGTTTTAAAGAAAAAGGAAAGCTAAAAGTTGGAAAAAGTAAGACGACGAGGTGGAGCAACGGCAACAGGCAGCATGCACATTGGTGCATGCACACTTATCCCAAGTGCAAACCCTCATGTATTAACAGATACATTAGGGTGTGTATGTGATCAGAGGTTTGCACTCAGCCTTACTAGGCAGAGGGCGTTGTTTGCCATGTGGACGATGTCTTGAGCATGATTCCCATCTTCATGCAGTCTTGACGAAGGTAATAAATGCAGGCATAACCCTCAACATGGAGAAATGTGAGCTGTCAAGAATGGAAGTTAAATTCCTGGGCCACATTATCTCAGACAGGAGTTAAATCAGACCCTGTCAAAACAGCTGCAGTCAGAGAAATGAGAGCCAACTAACACAAGTGAACTATGTGGCTTCCTGGGAATGGTGAACCAGCTGGGAAAGTTCATCCCACAGCTTGCAGAGAAAGACAAACCTCTCAGAGACTTACTCTCAAAGAAGAACCACTGGTTCTGGGGAGTTAACCAAGACAAAGCCTTTAGCACCATGAAGAAGGAGCTACTACAGACCTGTGTTAGCCCTGTATGATCCAGAGAACATCAAAGTGTCAGCAGATGTGTCTTCTTTCAGATTAGGAGCGGTTTTGCTGCAAAAATGGAGCAAAGAATGGAGGCCTGTCGCCTATGCTTTACGTTCTCTCTCACCAGTCAAACAGAGATATGCACAGGTGAAGAAAGAGGCTCTGGGGCTCACCAACCACAAACTACTCTTGAGTCTCCTGGTGGCCCAAGCTTTAGACGCCTTACATCCACGGATCCAGCATTTCAGCATGTGTGCTCCAAGGTCATGAAAATGTGCCAGGATGGATGGCCAGAGTTCAGATCATGTGAAGGTACATTAAAGCTGTAGTGGGCAGAGGGCGCCTTCTTCACTGTGCATGATGGTCTCCAGTTGAAGGGGAAATGATGTCCTCAGGAAGCTACACAAGGGGCATCAAGGTTTGGCAAAGTGCATGGAACGTGCACAGCAGAGCATGTGGTGGCCTTACTTGAGACAGCAACTGAACAAACTTGTTTTTAACTACACAGAGCCACTGATTCCAACAGCTCTCCCAGAGAGACCCCCAAAAGTTAGCTTTCTGTTCACACTGAAAGGAAAAATGTACCTGATGGTAGACTATTACTTGAGGTATGTAGAAATAGCAAACCTTAACCTCAAAGTCCACTGACATTAAGGTCCACCTTAAATCTATGTTTGCACGCCATGGAGTGCCCAAGATCTTAATGACTAACGGGCCACAATTCTCAGGGAGTCAGCCTTCACTACAGCATACAGATTTAGACATGTGACCAGCACCCACTATACCCACAAAGCAATGGAGAGGCTGTGATGTAACTAATTAAAATGTTAAATTTGGTTAAATCTGCATCTGAGATTTCATTAACACTAGGTACAAACAAATTCAATTAAATTCAATTGAATTGGGGGAGGGAGGCACAATGCAAATACCACGTAAAATTTTATTATTATTATTATTTTAAAATAGTAGAATAGTAATTATAATGTTAATATTAATAAATTAGTAATAATAGGAATGACAGCTATAGGAAAAATAATGTCAGTATTAGTAACAGAGCCAATAACAACAACTGTAGTAGCAGTTGTCGAGCAGGAACATGGGGGAAGCAGGTGGCACACAACCACAGATCCAGTCTCTGCATCTCCGGAGGCAGAAATACCTGCTGAAAGCGCTAGAAGGAGTGAGGAGATAATCGAGAAAGCACAAAACTATGGGAGAGGGAAGATGTTGAGTTAGTAACATGCAGTAATGGGATAAAAATGCATACAGATGGAGAGGGAGAGAAGGAGAGAGCTATAGCAGCATAACTAAGGGATGGTTCAGGACTCACCCAAGCAGGCCCTAACTATAAACTTTATCAAAGAGGAAAATCCTACTACCTAAGCCTACTCTTAAATGCGGAGATGGTGACTGCCTCCCAAACCCAAACTGGGACCTCATTCCACAGGAGAGGAGCTTGATAACTGGCTCCCAGTCTACTTTTGGAGACTCTAGGAACCACAAGTAACCCTGCATTCTGGGAGTGCACTGTTCTAGTCGGATAATATGGTATTATGAGATCTTTAAGATATGATGGTGCCAGACCATTAAGAGCTTTGTAGGTGAGGAGAAGGATTTTAAATTCTATTCTGGATTTTACAGGGAGCCAGTGCAGAGAAGCTAATATTGGAGAAATATGATCTCTTTTCCTAGTTCTTGTCAGTACACGCGCCGCAGAATTCTGGATCAACTGGAGAGTCTTAAGAGACTTATTTGGGCAGCCATATAATAAGGAATTGCAGTAATCCAGCCTAGAAGTAACAAATGCATGCACTAGTTTTTCGACATCATTTTGAGACAGCATGTGCCTGGTTTTTGCAATGTTACATAGGTGAAAAAAGGCAGTCCTTGAAGTTTGTTTCATGTGGGAGTTAACGATAAACCCTTATCAAAGATAACTCCGAGGTTCCTTACGGTGCTGCTGGAGGCAAGACAATGCCATCTAGAGTAACTATATCTTTAGATAATGTGTTTCAGAGGTGTTTGGGACCAAGTACAATAACTTCAGTTTTGTCAGAGTTTAACATCAGAAAGTTGCAGGTCATCTAGGTCTTTATGTCCTTAAGGCATGCTTGAAGTTTATTTAAATGGTTAGTTTCATCTGGCTTGATCGATAGATATAATTGGGTATTATCTGCATAGGAATGAGTGCTGAAGTTTTTGGAGTGTTTCCTAATAATATTGCCTAGAAGAAGCATATATAAGGTGAATAGAATCGGTCCAAGCACAGAACCTTGTGGAACTCCGTGACTAACTTTGGCGTGCACAGAGAACTCACCGTTAACATGCATAAACTGAGATTGATCTGATAGATACAATTTAAAACAGCTTGGTGTGGTTCCTTTAATGCCAGTTGTATGTTCCAGTCTAGGACGTGATATAGGATGTGATGGTCAATGGTGTCGAATGCAGCACTAAGATCTAACAAGACAAGTACAGAGACAAGGCCATTGTCTGATGCAATTAAAAAGTCATTTGTAATTTTCACCAGTGCTGTCTCTGTGCTAAGACGCACTCTAAATCCTGACTGAAAATCCTGAAATAAACTATTCTTATTTAGAAAGTCACACAACTGATTGGCGACTGCTTTCTCAAGGAGCTTAGAAAGAAAGGGAAGGTTAGATATAGGTCTATAGTTGGCTTAAAGCCCTGGATCAAGAGTGGGCTTTTTAAGAAGCGGTTTAATTACAGCTACTTTAAAGGATTGTGGTACATAGCCTCTTAATAAAGACAAATTGGTCATATCCAGTAAAGAAGTGCTAACTAAGGGTAAAACATCTTTAAGCAGCGTAGTTGGAATGGGGTCTAAGAGACAGGTTGATGGCTTAGGTGAATTAATCGTCAAAGTCAGCTGAAGAAGATCGACAGGAGCAAAGCAGTCAAAACACATCAGGCTCTACAGCTGTTTCCAAGGTTCCTGTGTTTGAAGACAAGTCAGCACTGGTTGAAGGCAGGACTTGATGAATTTTTTCTCTAATAGTTAAAATTTTATCATCAAAGAAGATCATGAAGTCGTTACTACTGAGGGCTATAGGAAAACATGGTTCAATAGAGCTATGAATCTGCCAGGCTACAGTGCTGAAAAGAAACCTGGGGTTGTTTTTATTTTCCTCTATTAATGATGAGTAGTAAGCTGCTCTGGCATTATGTAGGGCCTTCCTATATATGTTTTAAGACTATCTTGCCAGACTAAACGGGATTCTTCAAGGTTGTTGGAACTCCATTTCCTTTCAAGTTTTCGTGATGTTTGCTTTAATTTGGCGGATTTGGGGGTTATACCATGGAGCTAACCTTCTTTGTTTTATTATCTTCTTTTTTAGAGGAGCGATAGAATCGAGTGTCGTTCGCAGTGAGCCTGCAGCACTATCAACTAAATGGTCAATTTGGAAGGGGCTGCGATTTGCATAGGAGTCCTCTGTTATATTGAGACATAACATTGAATTAAAAGCAGATGGAAGTGCTTCCTTAAATTTAGCTACAGCAATATCAGATAGACATCTAGAGTAAGAATTTTTGCCTAATGGCGTGTAGTCCAGCAATAGTAGTTC
Organism: Siniperca chuatsi; assembly: GCF_020085105.1. Taxonomy (NCBI): domain Eukaryota; kingdom Metazoa; phylum Chordata; class Actinopteri; order Centrarchiformes; family Sinipercidae; genus Siniperca; species Siniperca chuatsi. The sequence continues at coordinate 5,711,806 of NC_058056.1, read as the reverse complement.
AAACGTTATATAATACCTAAATAATGGTCCAAAAATAAGGATTCTGTGGAAAGACTATTAAATGTTCAATTTCAATGCCATATACCAGAACAAGGTCGAGGGTGTGGTTAAAACAGTGACTGACTTACACTCTGAAAAGCCAATCGAATCTAATAATGAGATAAACGCAGTACTAAGGCTATCATTTTCAATGTCCACATGAATATTGAAATTACCTATAATAATTACTTCATCTGTTTTAAGGACTAAACTTGATAAAAACTCTGAGAATTCAGATAAAAATTCTGAATAAAGACCAGGAGCGTGGTACACTATAACAAATAGAATTGGCTGTCATGTTTTCCAGGTTGGGTGTGAAAGACTAAGAACAAGGCTTTCGAATGAGTTATAATTTAGTTTAGGTTTAGGGTTGATTAATAGGCTTGAGTCGAAGATGGCTGCAACTCCACCTCCTCGGCCGGTGCCTCAAGGAATATGAGTATATTATGTAATATGACTGGACGGAGTGGATTCATTTAGGCTAACATATTCTTCATGACCCATCCAGGTTTCAGTAAGAAAAATAAGTCAATATGATACTCTGATATTAAATCATTCACTAGTACAGCTTTAGATGACAGAGATTTGATGTTTAAGAGTCCACATTTAATTCTCCTATTTTGTTGTGCTATTTCAGCGGCTAAACATGTCATCACTGGTCAGGTTTGGCAGGGGCCCAGAGAAAACTACGGAATCCGACATTGTCGGAAACAATGTTTCCTCTTAATGTTAGAATAAAGCATGGCCTATAGTATGTCATATGGCATCACATTTTTTTTCTCTCTTCCTGTCTCTTTGTTGTGTGCTGCCACAACGCACATATGACAGAAATATAATTTCACCCAGACATGGTGTTGTGAGCACACACCTGTTTGCTCAACATTCTTGTCAAGATTTGTCTCTTTGTGCTGTGGTGCTGGCCTTGATCAGGCTTCTATCCATATGACTATCTGTTACGTTTAGTATTTAAGATAAAGGTTTATTGACAAAAAGAGAATGAAGATGGGATGAATTTAGGGTTGGGAATCCAGATCTTGCAGGGAGTGCCGAGAAGACGATCAAACTTGACTATCTAGAGGAAGTAAATGTTGTAATAAGGTTTCCATAGGTGACTCGGTTACCGGTAACAGGGGAGGTTGAAAGGCACAGAGAAATGATGACACACCTGTGGCAGCGCTGGACAGACAGTTGTGGGTATACTCAACCCAAGCCAGCTGAATAGTCCAGGAAAAGGTGTTCCAGAAAGCCACACATCGAAGAGCAGCACCGAGGTTTTGATTGACTTGCTCTGCTTGACTGTTAGTCTGTGGATGATAACCAGAAGACGGACTCACCGTGGCTCTGAGAGCTTGGCAGAAGGCTCTCCAAACTTGTGAGATGAACTGGGGTCCACGGTCCGAGACAATGTCAGTGGGGATCCCATGGAGGCAGAAGATGTGGTTAACCAGGAGGTCTGCTGTTTCAAAGACTGGGGACTCAGGGTCAGAGGAAGGCCCTTTCGTGTTGAACTGATGGGAGAGAGCATCTGGTTTATGGTTTCGGGAGCCAGGACGGTAGTTGAGGGTGAACGAGAATCTGCCGAAGTACAGGGCCCAGCAAGTCTGCCGGGAGTTAAGCAGTTTGGCTATTTGGATGTAGGCCAGGTTCTTATGGTCTGCCCACACGATAAATGGCTGTTCAGCTCCCTCTAGCCAGGGCCTCCATTCTTCCAGGGCCAACATGACAGCCAGCAGCTCCCGGTTACCAACATCATCATCATAAAGGCACAAGGGCCTTTTTGAGAAGGCCGCCAAGGGAGAAGGGGTCCAAACAAAGGGAACTGCTGTAGAGGTGAGTCTAGTAAGGGGCGCTGCCACTGTACTCTAGTCACAAATAAAGCAAATGTAAGTTGGCAAAACTTAGGAACTGATGGAGCTGTTTGACTGAGTTGGGTTTTGGCCACTGTATCACTGCCTGGATCTTTTCTGGGTCTGTCTTCACCTGCCCCCGTTCGATGATGTATCCCAAGGAAGAAATTGAACTGGCATTTTTCTGCTTTCACAAACAGCTTGTTCTCCAAAAGCCTTTGGAGCACCTGTCTTACATGCATCACATGCTCCTCAAGGTTGCGGGAGAAAACCAGGATGTCATCCAGGTAAACAAGACTGAGCAGTTGAGAAAGTCACGCTGCAAGTCATTTACAAGGGCTTGGAAGACAGCAGGGATGCTGGTAAGTCCAAAGGGCATCACAAGGTACTCAAAACAGCTGAGGGGGGTGTTGAAGGCAGTCTTCCACTCATCCAAGATTCTAAACAGATGGTTAGCATTCCATAGATCTAATTTGGAGAAGATTATGGCTTCCTGAATGGGTTCAAAGGCTGAGTTGATCAAAGGCAAGGTAGTATTTATTTTCAATGGTGATGGTATTAAGACCACGATAGTTGACGCAGGGGTGGAGAGAACTTTTTTCATGGTGACAAAGAAGAAACCTGCTCCCACTGGGGAAGAGGACGACTGGATGATGCTAGCAGCCAGGGAGTTGTGGATGTACTTCTCCATGGCCTCCAAGGTTTTATTGACAAAAAGGAAATGAAGATAGGATGAAGGCAGGGGTTCGGAATCCAGAGCGGAGATGATGGCGGTGGAGGTGGCATGGCAGAGGAAATGAAGAGTAAGCGTGGCTGGCAGACTGGCAGAAGCCAGAGAAACCGGGTGCAAAGGTGTGCAACAGGCATAAGGTACTTTTTCTCTCATTTGGTGGGTGTGTTAGAGGTGTTACCCAATCACATATAAACCCCGCCATATTAAAAAGGCAGTGTGCTTGCGTACAAAACAGGATTTTCAATGCAACACCAGGTTTGTAGATGCAATGGAGCCGAGAACCAGGAGAGAGAGAGAGGAAAGGCACCAGGGAGTAGTTCAATGGGGCAGTCTTAAAGACAGTGAGGAGGAAGTGAGAGGGCACGCTGCTTACTAAAAACTTCACAACATTTGACAGATCGACAGAGAGTGGTGAGCTAGCAGGATGAGTGACAGAAGGAGCTCCAGCTAACTAGCTTTCCAGTGGACCAATCTAAGTGGAGAGTGTGAGTTTTAAACCAAGGATGACCTAGAATTACGTGGGAGAGTGGAGACAAGATAAGGTGAAACTGAATATACTCAAGCTGATTACCAGAGAGGATGAGTTATAGGGGTTTGGTGTGGTGAGTGACTAGGGCTAGGAGATTGCCATCAAGAGCGTTAGCATTCAGGGGAGTTTCCAGGTGTTTGTGAGCGATGCCAGCTTAGTTTGCAAGGTTGATATCCAGAAAGTTTTCATCAGCTCCGGAGTCCACAAAGGTGAGCGAGGGAAACGACTGCTGGTCCCAGCATAGCTTAGCTTCAAACTACATTCTAGGCCAGGGGTTTAAGGAGGAAGATGTTCAGCTCACCAGAACCCCCACAGCTACTGGCGAGCCTCCACTTTTGGCTGGCGAGGACAAGCAACAAGGATGTGACCGGTCTGGCCATAACAGATGCACTGCCCAGCTTGAATCCTTCTGAGCTGTTCAGCTGGGGAAAGGTGAGCCCAGCCCAGCTGCATGGATTCCTCCTCCAAGGAAGAGAGGGGATTAGGGACTGAGGTGACATGATAAGGTGAAAAGTGGGCCTGGGAGACAGTCAGCTGGCTCTTTCTCTACGCCGCTCACGTAGGCGGTTATCAAGCTTAATGGCTAGGGAAATAAAGCGTCCAGGCTGACTGGATCGTCTCGGGCCACTAACTCATCCATAACTTGATCGCCAAGTCCAATTAGAAATAAACCCTGTAATGCCTCATTATTCCACTCTGAGTCTGAAGCTATGGTTCTGAACTCAACTGAATACTCAGCTACACAGTGCACACCCTGTCGTGTGATCAAACACTTTCTTCATCTCAGACACAAAGTCACTATACTAAACTACTAAAGCTAGACCGGTCCTCCCTAACCACTGTAGCCCAGTCTAAAGCACTGTCCTTTACATATGCAATTCTTGACCCATCAGTATAGTAGGTGAGTGGCTGTTGGTCAAACACCAAACTACACTGCATCAAAAAAGCTCTACATGTACCTAGATCACCTGAATATCACTCCAGGGAGGGAATGTGAGGCTCTCTGGGCTGTGAAGCAGGTGGAGGCACCAGGGCGAGGAGACTAGGCTGGGCAGCAGGCAGTGAAGGCTGAGTGGAGAGGAGCTCGACCTGGGTTCCGATCCGATGTATGCTGGTTGAAAGGGTTTTAAGAGTGTCCATAACCTCATGGAGGAGTTGATCGTGCTGTCCCACTAGGACACCTCGGCTGGTGAGAGCATGGTGGAGATTGTCAGAGGAAGGGGAAAGTGAGTCCGAGTCTGCTGAGTCCATTGTGGCCAGATTGTTCTGTTACGTTTTTCTATGAGACTGGACTCAAACGCAGGACTCAGACAGGGAGTAGTTGAGATAAAGGTTTTATTGACAAAAAGGGAATCAAGATAGGATGAAGGCAGGGGTTCGGAATCCAGAGCGGAGAGTGTGGAGATAATGGCGGTGGAGGTGGCATGGCAGAGGAAATGAAGAGTAAGCGTGGCTGGCAGACTGGGAGAAGCCAGAGAAACCGGGTGCAACGGTGTGCAACAGGCATAAGGTACTTTTTCTCTCATTTGGTGGGTGTGTTAGAGGTGTTACCCAATCACATTTAAACCCTGCCATATTAAAAAGGCAGTGTGCTTGCGTACAAAACAGGATTTTCAAGGCAACACCAGGTTTGTAGATGCAATGGAGCCGAGAACCAGGAGAGAGAGAGAGGAAAGGCAGCCATGCCAACAGACACAGAGAGAGAGAGAGAGTTAGACAGGGGAAAACAAGAAACAAAGCCATAACACCACCACTGTATTGTATCAATCCCACTATTCTGCTGTGCTAGGGACTCCACCAATGGTGGAAAGTAACTAAGTACATTTACTCAAGTACTGTACTTAAGTACAATTTTGAGGTATTTGTACTTTATTGGAGTATTTCCATTTTATGCTATTTATACTTCTACTCCATTTCATTTTGGAGGCTAATGTACTTTTTACTTCACTACATTTATTTTGAAAGCTTTAGTTACTAGCTACTTTGCAGATTTAGATTATTAATACGAAATATAAATCAACTAATAAATGATGATGTGTCACAGGTTAAGATACACAGCAGTATGTAAAGTCATTAAAATTAGCTCCACCTTTACCAGCTGCAACATTAAAGTGATGAACACATTAATGCATCAATAATTATAATATAATAATATAATATACATTATTCTGAAAAGGGCCATTCTGCATAACAGTACTTTTAATAGTAGTAGTAAAGTAGTAAAGAGTACGGTCTAGACCTACTCCATAGAAAAAGTGCAATGAGATAACTTCTGTTATGAATTGGCGCTATATAAATATAATTGAATTGAATTTTACTTTTTGTACTTGAAGTATATTTTGATACTAATACTTTTGTACTTTTACTCAAAGGTGGGGTATGCGATTCTAATCCTATAAACGTCCTTTTGTCAAATTCAGCGAATATCTCCTCACGGTCTGCTAGCTGTCCGTTCAATTCAATTCAATTCAGTTTTATTTATATAGTGCCAATTCATAACAGAAGTTATCTGCACTTGCACTTTTCCTATAGAGCAGGTCTAGACCGTACTCTTTATAATATTATTTACAGAGACCCAACAACCATCTCACCATGAGCAAGCATTTGGCAACAGTGGCAAGAAAAAACTTCCTTTAAGAGGCAGAAACCTTGGACAGAACCAGACTCAATGGTGGGCGGCCATCTGCCGCTGCCGTGTTAGGTTTTGTTCAGTGTGTGCGCTGAAAACAAATACGGTGTTTGTACACAGCGCTGGCTCTGTAAATGGGAAATAAACAAAGTGGCTTGGACCGGGCCACACAATACTATTCCAGCTATTCCAGCCATGATTTGTGTGTCAGTTAACATTAAATTACTTGCCCACAGACATTCAGCTTACTTTCTAGTTTTCCAAGATATGGTGTTATTGTGATGTTAGCTATAGTAACAGGAGAGTTGTGAATATCGCTGTCTGGAGCTGGTTTGCTGGCTCTAGGAAACCGTCTCGTCCTTAGCTTTGCAGCAGCAACTGTAGGTACAGTTTGCTAACCCACAACCTAACTAAACTAACCCACAACCTACCTAACTTTAGTTACATTACTTGTTGTGTTGTTGTTTGCTCTATATCATGGTATTTGTCATGGTATTGGATTTCTCCAGAATTGCATAGCCCACCTTTGAGTAACATTCTGAATGTAAGACTTTTACTTGTAACAGAGTATTTCTACACTGTAGTATTGCTACTTTTACTTAAGTAAAAGATCTGAATACTTCCACTGCTGCTCTCCACTCACCCATTGTCACTCTCAACCTAAAGCTATTGTGGTGTCTGTTTGGTTCTGGGTAACAGTATACTGTAGTATTTGCACAGCAATACAGGTAGGGTGTCATACATACACACACACACGTAGGGATGCATAGAGAAAGCAACTTTTACAATTAATTCTCTTTTCACTCCCTCTCTCTCTCTCTCTGTCTGTCTCTGTCTGTCTCTCTCTCTCTCTCACACACACACACACACGCACACACACACACTTTTCCAGTGTCCCAGTGTCCTTCAGACAGCATCAGTGTAACCTGCTCCCCTCCCCTGGGCCCGGTCCAGTGAGGCTAGAGACAGTAACAGAGCACCATGAAATGACTGTGTAACTATCGCTACTGCTGGGCCACAGTCAGACACTCAGCTTAATCATACAGCAGCAAAATCACTGACAATGGACATCAACTGACTAGACTCCTGATACATACTGTGTGCACTACCAATTTTTCAAATGTGTCATTTTTCCTCCAATGCAGTTTAGAGCTTTAATGGACTGACTAATCAAAAGGAAAAAAGATATTAAAATGTTACTGTATAAAATGATAATTCTGGTTTATTACAACTTGGATCTTATTGTTGTAGGTTGTAGCTTTAACATTTATGATAACATTGTGCACAGTGACATTGCTAAAAAAGAGACATGGCAAGAAACACGAGCAGCCAGCCAATCAGACAGGTTAGTTAGTAATTACTTTGATCAGTTATTTCCGTTTATTGCATAATGTCAGTAAATGATTCTTTCATGCAGTGATGAAAAAAGCATTCAGATCTTTTACTTAAGTAACAATACCATACTGTAGAAATACTCTGTTACAATTAATAATTTTAAAACGTTTTAGGTTTTCTGTGTAAAATATTAATCTGAAAAGCAACTAGTAACTGTCAGAGAAATGTAGTGGATTAAAAAGCGTAATACTTGAAGTGTAGAAGTATAGTTTGCATAAAATGGTAATACTAAGTAAAGTACAAGAACCTCCAAATTGTACTTAAGTACTGTACTTACACAAACCACTGTTGTGTGTATGAATTGCATGTTGTTCTTCTGTGTGCTTATCTTTGCCTGTACTGTATATGTACTATATGTATATTCTTGTGCACAGGTCTGTCTTGAAAAAATACCTTGATCTCAATGAGAATACCCATTCAAATAAAGGATTAAATAAATATTTTACACAGTCATGGATACGCCAGGCTCCACCATCTGCTAATCAAGCACACCTGCTCCCTATCACACTCCTGCTCCCCATCGGCACCCAATCACAGCCAGCACAAAAGGGCCAACACTCACCTCAGCCAGTTGTCTGACCTCGTTTGGTACAAGGACTCCCCATGCGACTCTGCATATTCCCTATGTCCCTTCTCCAGCGATCTCCTTCTCCAGCGATCTCCCTCTTTAGCGTTCTCCCTCTCCAGTGATCTCCTTCTCCAGCGATCCCCTTCTAAAGCGGTCTCCCTCTGCAGCGATCTCCACGCCATCGAGTCTTCCCTCCAGCAGACTTCCCCTTCTCCATACCTGCACACCTGTCTTCACCATCTGTAATCTAATAAAGACCCATCTGTCTCCATATCGGTGTCTCCTGCCTGTCTGTCCATAACAGAAGGTTGGACCATTACCGAAGGACTAATACCAGCACTCCCTCAGTCACTCCGTCACCTCCCGTTACGCCATGACAAGGGCCAGCACGGCGGCCTTCTTTGATTCGGTGGTGGATAGTAACGGCGTCCTGTGGCTCTATGCCAGACAAGCAGCCCACAGGGCAAAATCCATACCGGGGCACCCATCTGGCTCGAGGTGGTCCATGCAGTCACCAGATTGCACTCCAGTCTGCCAATCATCAGCCTATACCCCGACCTGCCAGTCTTCAGCCTACTAACCAGCTACTCGCCTGCACGACCGCCCAGCCGCTCGCCTGTACCGCCGCCCAGCTGCTCACCTGTACCACCGCCCAGCGACCCGCCAGCTCCACTGATATCTCCAGTTCCAGCGCCGGGGAGGCCTCCAGTCCCAGCGCTAGCAGCAGGTCCCCATTCCCGAAATCCCTGCTGGATCGCAGTCGCTTCCTTTCCCAGCTGGATCGCAGCAGCACCAATCCCTAGCTGATGCTGGATCGCAACCACCTACTTTTCCGGTGGGATCGCAGCATGCCGTGGGACCGTCTGCTGGGTCGCAGCATGCCGCAGAACCGTCGGCTAGATCACAGCAGCAGCAGTACCCTCCTTCCCGGACACCACTGGTCCAGCCCGTTCCTCTACCAATCTTCCCATCACCGGCTTCCTGTCCTGCTGTCCCATCACCGGCTTCCTGTTCTGCTGCCCCGTCGCCAGCTGCCTGTTCTGCTGCCCCGTCGCCAGATTCCTGTCCTGCAACCCTGCCGCCGGCTTCCTGTCCAGCCGTCCCACCGCCAGCTTCCTGTCTTGCTGCCCCATCGCCGGCTGCCTGTTCTGCTTCCCCGTCACCAGCTTCCTGTCCTGCAGCCCCCCCCCCCCTCCAGAGGGTTCCTGCTGGCCTCCAGAGGGTTCCCGCCTTCGTCTTCACCTCCGGCCTCCAGAGGGTCCCCGCCTTCGCCTCCGGCCTCCAGAGGGTTCCCGCCTTCGCCTCAGGTCTCCAAGGGGTCCCAGCCTTCGCCGCTGACTTTCCGTCTGGCCTCTAGATGACATTGATCTTTGTCACGGACCTCATGCGGTGAGCTCAGCTCAAAGCCAGCCCTTGGGTCGTCCACCCGAGGTCCTCAGCTCCGCGCCAGGCTAGTTCCCAGGTCGTCCACCCGAGGTTCTCAGCTCCACCCTGGTTCAGCCCCTAGATCATCTGTCCGAGGCTCCCAGCACCACACCTATCCAGGCCCCGGATCGTCTGTCCAAGGCTCCCAGCTCCACACCTGTCTAGGCCCCGGGTCATCCGTCCGAGGCTCCCAGCTCCACACCTGTCCAAGCCCCGGGTCATCCATCTGTTTCCACATCGGTGTCTCCTGCCTGTCTGTCCGTAACAGTAACAGTGTAGGCCTGTGACATCATCAACTTAACTGATGCAACTGAGCCATCAGCTAGCACACATTAAGTGTGTTTCCATCCACCTGTTTTATTTATACAGCTGCAATTGACAAAATAGCAATTAAATTAAATTTTATTGACATAGTGCCAAATAATAACAGAAGTTATCTCAGGGCACTTGTCATATAGAGCAGGCTAAGACCATACTCTTTATAATATTATTGACAAAGACCCAACAATTCCCACCATGAGCAAGCACTTGGCGACAGTGCCAAGGAAAAACTCCTTCTTAACAGGCAGAAACCTAGAGCAGAACCTATGCTCAGGGTGGGCTGCCATCTGCCTCAACCGGTTGGGTTGAGAGAGAAAGAGAGAGAGAGAGGGAGAGCAGGAAGAAAGAGAACATACAGTAGCACAATGCAAGTTCCACATAGAAATGTACAGTAATAGTAATGGTAGTTGTGATAATATTAATAAAAATAATAATAAAATGCTGTACCATTCCTAGTGTCTCTGTCTGGTTGTCCCCTGTTGGTTCCCCTTGTGTGTGTGTGTGTGTGTGTGTGTGTGTGTGTGTGTGTGTGTGTGTGAGTGTGTGTGTCTGTGTGTGTGCTGTGGGGCGCGGCCTCCGGTGACCTTCCAATCAGAGACTGACACACCTGCTACCCATCTGCTGCAGCTCACCTGCTCTCCATCCACAAGCAACACCTGGCAGTATATCTAGTAGCTCTTCTCACCAGTCTTCGCCAGATCGTCTTTTTACTCAAGTGGTATTACGCCTCGGCCTCTGACTTACCTTTCTAGGAAATTACCTTTATGCTATCTGGAACCCAGACTAACTCTCTGACTTCCTGTGTTCAGGTTTATTCCTCTCACCTGCCTCTAAGTTGCTCACCGGCTTCCCAGGAATACCTCACCTCAGATCTCCACTGCTCCACCTCAGCCCGCTGTCCTTGCTCCACCTGCCTGCTCTACCCAGTCTCTTGCCAACCCGCTGTCTTCACCCAGTCCACCGGCTCCCAGCGATTACCTCCACACTCCTGTTTCCTCATTATACTTCCGAATAAACGTAAACTAACTACTTCAACTCCCTCTGTGCTAGTCGTGCTTTTGGGGCCATCCACGGTGTACCACAACAATAATAATAATAATTGTAGTAGTATGTGTTGAGCATGAACATGGGGGAAGTAGGCAGCTTGTAATCATAGATCCAGACTCCGGATGTAGAAATACCTGCTGAAAGCAACAGGAGGAGAGATGAGAGACACAAGAAAGCACAAAATTATGGGAGAGAGAAGATGTCGAGTTAGTAACATGCAGTAATGGGATAAGAATGCATACAGATGGAGAGAAAGAGGAGTAGAGAGGAGCTCAGTGCATCATGGGAAGTCTCCCAGCAGTCTAGTCCTATAGCAGCATAACTAAGGGATTGTTCAGGGCTCACCTGAGCCAGCCCTAACTATAAGCTTTATCAAAGAGGAAAGTCTTAAGCCTACTCTTAAATGTGGAGATGATGTCTACCTCCCAAACCCAAATAGGGACCTGATTCCACAGGAAAGGAGCTCGATAGCTGAAGGCTCTGGCTCCCATTCTACTTTTGGAGACTCTAGAAACCACAAGTAAACCTGCACATTGGGAGCAGTGTTCTAGTGGGGTAATAAGGTACTATAAGCTTGTTAAGATATGATAGTGCCTGACCTTTAAGAGCTCTGTAGGTGAGGAGAAGGATTTTAAATTCTATTCTGGATTTTACAGGGAGCCAGTGCAGAGAAGCTAATATGGGAGAAATACGATCTATTTTACTAGCTCTTGTCAGTACACATGCCACAGCATTCTGACTCAACTGGAGAGTATTAAAAGACTTATTCGGGCAGCCTGATAATAAGGAATTGCAATAATCCAGCCTAGAAGTAACAAATGTATGGACTAGTTTTTCTGCATCTTTTTGAGACAGGATGTGCCTGATTTTTGCAATGTTACATAGGTGAAAAAAGACAGTCCTTGAAGAGGCCAGGGCAATGCCATCTAGAATAACTATGTCTTTAAAATATGTGTCTCGGAGGTGTATGGGGCCAAGTACAGTAACATCAGAAAATTACAGGTCATCCAGGTTTTTATGTCCTTAAGGTTTGCTTGAAGTTTAGCTTACTGATTTCTTCTTCTAACTGATTTATCTGGTTTCATCTGGCTTGATCGATAAATATAATTGGGTATCATCTGCATATCAATTAAACATTATGGAGTGTTTCCTAATAATATTGCCTAGAGGAAGCATATATCAGGTGAATAGAATTGGTCCAAGCACAGAACCTTGTGGAACTCTGTGACTAACTTTGGCATGCATGGAGGATTCATCATTAACAATGTATAAATTGAGATCTATCTGATAAATAGGATTTAAACCAGCTTAGTGTGGTTCCTTTAATGGCAATTAAATGTTCCAGTTTCTGTTATAGGATGTGATAATCATGTGGTGTCGAATGCAGCACTAAGATCTAACAAGACAAGTAAAGAGACAAGTACTTTGTCTGATGCAATTAGAAGGTCATTTGTAATTTTCACCAGTGCTGTCTCTGTGCTATGATGCACTCTAAATCCTGACTGAAAATCCTCAAATAAACTATTGTTATTTAGAAACTCACACAACTAATTGGCGACTGCTTCCTCAAGGATCTTAGAGAGAAAGGAAAGGTTAGATATAGGTCTATAGTTGGCTAAAATCCCTGGATCAATTAATAAAGACAGATTGATCATGTCTAGTAAAGGGTAAAACTACTTTAAGCAGCCTAGTTGGGATGTGGTCTAAGAGACAGGTTGATGTCTTTGATGAAGAAATTGTTGAAGTTAGTTGCTGAAGGTCAATGGGAGAAAAGTAATCTAAATACATATCAGGTTTTACATCTGTTTCTAAGATTCCTGTGTTTGAAGATAAATCAGTACCGGTTCAGGGCAGGAGGTAATGAATTTTGTCTCTAATAATTAGAATTTTATCATTAAAGAAGCTCATGAAGTCGTTACTACTGAGGGGTATAGGAATACATGGCTCAATAGAGCTGTGCTTCTCTGTCAGCCGGGCTACTGAAAAAGAACCTGGGGTTGTTCTTATTTTCCTCTATTAATAATGAGTAATATGCTGCTGTGGCATTACGGAGGGCTTTCCTATATGTTTTAAGATTTCCAGATTCTTCCAGATTTATGGAACACTATTTCCTTTGAAGTTTTCATTTGCTCCCCTGATATTTTAAGAAGGACTGGGTTATGAAGACGAGGGACATTTTTAAGCCAGCTAAATATTTTTAAAAGTAGGTGTTTTCTTGGCATACAAAGAGGGCTATCATCAAATGTATTCATTTAACTCAAGGGTTTTAAACTTGAATTGAACACACATATTTCCACTGTCATACTGCAAAGACTATGAGCTCTTGTAGCAAAATTGGAAGCAACATTTGATTTAATGAGGGACTTTCTGTGGTAGTTTAGGTGTATCACTTCCTGTTTTATTTTGGTAGTATTCTTCTTCCCTTGTGTGTCTTGTGTTTTTAGTACCTGTCTGTGTTTTCCCTCCAGTTTTGATTGTTGGTCCTCCCTTGATTGTTGGCACCTGTGTCTTGTTATCTCACCTCCCCTAGGGTATTTAGTCTTGGTCTTTTCTTTGTTCTGTGTCGGATCATCGTTGTACACATGGTGTTGTTCCTGCCTAGCCTTGACTGTAAGTTTGTATTGGATTCTTTGTTCTCCCGTGGACCTTGTTTGGATTTTTGGATTTTGGATTTTGGATTTGTGATTTTGGATTTGTGGTTTTGGATCTTGGATTTTGGCTGCTCCTTTGTGAACTGTGTTTTCCACCTTGGACTCACTCCCCTGCTTTCACCTCTACCTGTACATGCCTGCATTCCACCCCACAATAAACTTGGTAGTCATCCGGCTACTTCACCCTGAGACTGCTTCCTTGTCATCTGCTTTTGGGCCCACATACCTGCATATAGCACCTCGCCATACGACAAATGGATTCAAAATACCTTTTTAAAGAATTTCAGGTTGTGTTTGGGATTGTTTGAGGTTGATAGGTCAATGATGCAGTGAAAGACTAGTGGCAGCTGGTGTAAAAAAAAACTAACACTGTGGTGTGGGTGATGTGATCATGTTTCTTGGTAGAGGTATCAAAATGTAATACCCTCAGCAAGAAAGCTTGTTGTACCTTTTTTATTCAGGAAGAAGAGAGCCATAAATAATGAGAAAACATTCACAAAAGTGCCATTGGAATATGCCGGGGACACCAGAAGGTGCCAAAGAGACAAACACGTCGACAAAGAACATACAGGAGGAGGGGACGACAGGCATCAAAAGAGAAAAGGATGAACAAGATGAAAGATGGAAAAGAGGGGAAGCCGCTAATTCGGTGGCCAGGCAGGCAGGCGTGGAGGAAAGGATTTGGACTGAGCTCTGGTCCAGATCCCTGCCTGTTAGACTGACACAGCAACAACCCTGCCACCGGTCTAATCCTCCAAATCACCCTTCCACCACGGGAGCAGAGACAAGCAAGGAGTGGAGGAGAGGATTGTGCAGGGAATCAAATGACGAGTGAGGATGGAGAGGGGAGGAAAGGAAACAAGGGAGAGTAGAAAGTGAGGAAGATGAATGGATGGATTGACAGAAAAGGAAGACAGAAAGAAGAAATAAATAAAGGAAAAATAAAGGATGGATAGATGAGAGCTGAGCATTGTGTATAGAATCAAGAGGAGGATAAAGGAGAAGCTAGGGAAGCAAACATGAATAAAGGAAAGGAATAAAGGCAGGAAAGGCAAAATAATAGAGGGCCAAATTGGCTGAGGAGAATGGAGTGAAGACAGCGATGGAAAGAGTGCAGAGACCTATGAGAGGGGGTGACTGAGTGAGCCAGGGGGCGAGGGACACCGGGAGAGAATGAAAGAAAGAGAGAGAGACGGGTGCTTTGAGCTGGTGTTTCAGCTCCATCCAACAGCGGGTCTCGCTGGCACTAATGAGTGTGGCTGCTCTCGGGAGTGGAGATGGAGAGAGTGTGTCTATAGATTAGTATGATTGAATAGCCCCCTCCCTCTTTCATCTGCTATCTGCCAGGGTCAGTGAACATACAGAGCATTTCCAAACCCACCACAACATCCCCCCACGCCCATCTCTCCCTATCTTTCTCCCGCAAAACATGCACTGCCTCTGGGCACTTCTTACAGCAAGGTTGGCCTCACTGCCAACATCCAGAGAGCTGGAGGTTGTGGTCTTAAATAACCCTATTCTCTGTCCTTTTACCACCTCCTGAGAAAAAAAAAGAACTCACAAGGTGGGTTTCCATCCACCTGTGTTTGTGAGCATATTTAATTTGTGTATAAAAAAACCTGAGTGGAAATGCTGAAAATTCGAAAAAATCTCAAAATATCGCAAATACCTTTTTATGCTTGGCTGAGGAGGGAAAGCTGGTGTATCAATAAAAGCAAAAAAAATAATGGCAGACAAAAACATCAGGGGTCTCATTTATAAAACAGTATATAGGATCCTTTCTAATTGTATGTGTGCACAAAATCCGAAAATGGAGTGCGCCAAAAATAAAAAATCAGACTTATAAAACTGTGCGTACACACACCTGCAGGCATTGTTCTTTTTATAAATCACAGTCCACCTGGAAATGTGCACACGTAGATCAGCCTCATATCCGAACCTCTACACGCCCACATTCAATGGACAATGCAAAGCACTTCATGAATGTCGATTAATAGAAATGAGCTTGCAGATCAATGGTTCTTTACAGTGAATCATGGCAACAACTGAGAGGAAGACCAAGAAAAGAAATTTTTATGACACAGAAATCAAGGTGCTTGTCGGTGGGGTGTAGGTTAGAAAGCACATATTGTTTGGTGGCCACAGCAGTGGGATCACAAACAAAAGAAAATGCTGCGAGTGGCAACATGCTGTGGTTAATGCAGTGAGTTCATCAAACAGGACAGTACCAGAAATATAAAAAAGTGGTCAGATCTAAAAGTGGAGGCAAACAAAAAAAAAGAATTGCATCCCACCTTCAGAGCATGTTTGCTACTCGTGGGGGCAAGAGCACACCGAGCTGTCACCGCTGGAAACCCGAATGGCCTCAATACGTGGGGAAACAAGTGTATGTGGCATAGTGTCGGAGAAGAAGAGACATTGACATGGCTGAGACCACAGATGAACCCGGTAAAGTACTGTTTTATCTTTTATTGCATGGCTGTGTAAACAATTATATATAGGCTAGGTGCAGGTGGTGAAGATGTGCCGGGTGAGGTGACTGGAGAAGCCAGAGTGTGTGTGGCAGCCTTTGTGGTGTTTCCAGTGGGCTCCGTGCACCTGACAGCACAGTTGTGTTAACTGCAGCGATTTTGCACACAAAAACTATATCGTACTTGGCGATATATGCACAGTAGAAGAGTAGAAGGTATTATTAAAAACTACTGACGCTCTGTTCTGCAATTCTTTAATGCTATTTGATGTTATCTTGGATTTCTACAACCGATGGTGATCATTTCATCAGTTAGGCTAGTTAACCTTGTTGAGGTGAAAAGGAGTATATTCACTCCTAATATCGGGGAAAGACAATCTACAACTGACACACACACGTGTGTGTGTGTGTGTGTGTGTGTGTGTGTGTATAATGATGCCTCTAACATTTAATTTCTACTTTCACCATCTGCATCGCATCGCCAATTTCTATGGAGTTATTTTAATGCCAGCACAAATTGAATCTAAATTTAATAGTTTTGAATTTGAAATGTTCAAACTGCACATTGTATACTACATTTGAAATTGTATTTCACAAATTGAAATTGAATCTAATGGTTTGAAATAGAATTTAACTTGAATTGCTTTCACCTTGTGAGTATTATTTCAATTCTGGTGGAGTTCCAAATTCAGTTCGGAATTCAGTTTTCAAATTCTGTTTCAACTCAGAGGCACTCACTCTAGACTAGAATAGAAGAGTTAGATTCAGTCCAACTCCTTTCAAAGAACTTTGTCGGACCGCAAGGCTTTCTGAGTAGTCTCTCCCATTTTGTCATGGCTGACAAAAGGTCTGCACTGTCTACACAGTGTATCAGCACTTTGTATCAATGTATTTAGCATTTCTCTTTTTTCTAGCGCACAAGCTGAAATAAGGCCTTACATGACACATGACATGTAAACCATGATCACATTAGTGTGTGGCAGTAGCATGGAATCTAACAGATAGTGCTACATAGCTAGACTAGCTACTAGTGATGCGCGGGTCAAACGCAGTGTGCAATCCATCAACTAATGCATTATAGTAGCACAATTGTCAGGACTGAGCACAGCAGCACCTCTCCATTCACCGCAGGAGCGTTAGTTCTCACCCCACTGATGTGTGCAGCAGCTCAGTCACAGAGGCAGCACAGACCTGTCCCTAGCTAGCTTCTGCTGGTAGTAATTGATGACTTCAGGAGGGGATGAAACGTATCGGCTATGTACTGATTACTTTGGATGTCGCTGTTCTTGGAGTTGGGCTGTCAGAATGAACAGTGAGTTTCGTTGTTAAAATTTTACACACCCTATGTGTAATAGCCTACATTTTAGTGGCTAATGTTGAGGTTTTGCTCAGTCGTTACTGTTTTGCTTAATTGTTACTGTTCAATAGTCAAACTGATTGGAGGTCGTTGTCATTCTTTCGTCAACCTAGGTGTAAATTATATTTGCATTTGTAACATAGACTGTTATTGAAAGTGACAGGTAAGCTCCAAATTCTGGTAAAATAACTTATTTCCGGACACCGGTGTTAATAAGTGGAAACGCTGGGGCCGGTTGTACCAACTGGTCTTTACTAAGCCTGGTCCTAACTGCTAAGTCAGTCTTTGTTAAGACTAGTCTTTAGAATGGACTTAACCTCGGTTGCACCAGCCAAATTTAAGCCTAGTCTTAACTACGCCCAGTCTCAGCGTTGTGCGCGCGATTATGGCTATTGCCTGTATCCTAGCAGCGTGCGCCCGCAAGTTGAAAGCATTACGAGTTACATTCAATTTCAAACCATTAGATTTAATTTCAATCTGTGAAATAAAATTTCTAATTTTGCATACAATATTCAGTTTGAACATTTCAAATTCAAAACTATTAAATTCAGATTCAATTTGTGCTGGCACTAAAATAACTCCATACATTTCCAAAATGTTCGTACGCATGGGTCAGAGTTTACTTACAGGTGCGCACATTCTGCCAACAAGTTTGTTTTTATAGATCACAATTTTTGCATGTGAAGTGGCGTAAGCCTCTTTCAGGCTTTGTTTTGTGCGTATGGAATGGTTATAAATGAGACTCCAGATCTGTGTGGAGCGATGAGGAGACCTGTAACCTCACAATAATGCATGAAACAAAGATAACTACCATATTTCCATTGTGTGTTCTACATTGTTTTTCACCGTTTGAGGTCTGACTGGCACTCATTTAATTACGTCATCTTGTTGCACCCTTTTCTTCTGAAATTGTATAATGGCACCTGACTGGAAAATTGGTGCAACGTACTGCTTATCTCGGTGAACTAACTCCTAATAATCGCATAACAGTAGTGGATGGAAACAAGCATTCATTTGCATTTTCTTTTGCCGATTTTCTCAAAATTCAGTCAAAATTAGCAAAACATTTTGGATGGAAACCTAGCTACTGTTGTTTTCCTCACCTTTGTTCCTTCTCTCCTCTGCTCGCTCCCTTCGAATCCTCCCTCCTTCCACCCAGAGGCTCTACTCCTAAAACCATTGATTGTTCAAGGGTGTGAAAGGGCAATCAATAAGGCTTTCCTGTTGTGCAGGGAAACTATAGACACTACATGGAGAAGCAGGAGGGTCTAAATCGGTCATGGGGCTTGAGAAGGTGTATGGTGGGCGTTTATGTACATTGGCACAATGAAAAGAGAGGAAAGAAGAAGAAGAAAGAATTGCTATGTTGTAGAATAGAATCCAGTATGACTTTACATACATACAGTCACACACACAAAGACACATTGCCCCTCCCACCCTCAATAAGGGCCCTCTTTAAATATTCATTCAGTCAATAATGACCCTTCGCCCTCCCAGTCTCTCCTAGGAGCTAGCATAGCTGCCTCCTCCCACACAGCCTCTCTCTTTCTCTTTCACTCTCTCCATTCCTCCTTCTTTCTGTGCCACACATAAAACACACACTCTTAAACTCTCTCAAAAGCCCAGACACACACACTCCTCCTCGTCCTCTTGGCCATAAAGCCAGGGAATCCACAACACACTTGTGACAGTGCGCATCGCCATTAGTTATGCGGGATGTCAGGCTAAAATGCTACACTTTGTTCACACTACCTACATGCTGCAGTTACATATTTTATGATTAACTGTAATGGTATTTTCTAGTCAGATTTGAAGTCGTTTTCCTTCAAATGACAGAAGTAAAGACTCACCTTGTGACTTCACCAGTGGCTCAAAAAATTAGCAATGCTATCTAACGGTGAGGCGAGCAGAGATAAGTGTTACAGTACACAGACGATGGGACTTTGATCCAGTCAGCTATGTTGACTGTTCTCCTCTGAGATGGCTCCCATTTATCTGATTACTTATGCCGCTGGATCACGCATCTTCAACCAGAAAAAAAGCCATTAAAATATATATTTCAGCAATATTGGAGAGACACCAAGACCTGGTTGAGAAACAACAGAAAAGAACAAAAAATTGGATATAACCAAACTTTGGGCTGAGAGCCAAGCTTTCCCTTCATAGCAGTGTGTCATTGAGTTATTTTGTGTTTGTGCCATGTTTGAACTTTATTTGGTGGTTATGCAGAATAGGACTACTTATCTTGCTTTCTCATTCAAATTGGCTGATAAAATGGACTTTTAATAGACTTAGCAAAGATTACACTCATACTCAGTAGAAACTAAATCTTACCTTTTAACATAAAATAACTATTTTCCTGTAATATTTGAGCTTGAAGGTCTTGATCTTGGAAAAAGCAGTTCAACAGAAAAATCTTATCATAAGGTCAACTTACGTGTTTTTTTCATAACTTTCTGCCGCGTCTTTTGGTCTTCATCAGTGTATGATATACAAATGTATACAAGATATATAACCATATACAACCATGTGACCTAAGTATGAAATTTCAGTCACAGACTCTGCAGTTTAAAAACACAAAGTCTTACTTTCCTTTCTACACGGGAGCGCTCCAGCCACACAATTGTCTTGGCCAAGTCTCTCTCATGGACAGTCTGGTGATCCTCACTGCTTGGCGTCAGGAAGGCTCTCTGCGCCTGCTGTGCTATGCTGCCTTTATAGAGGCAACACCCAGCCACCCACACCAATGAGATAATTTTGATTATGGATTGAACTACCTAACACCTGTGCAGGCATCCTTCACTCCGCATTCTCAGGTGGGGATGATTTTCATGCTACACGCAATTCATACCGGCATCCTGATTAAACTCACACAATAGTAACAATTGTTGTGTGGCAGTTACAGCATCCCCCTGGGTGGCTTTGGGAGCCTCTTCCACCTGTGGACTGGTGAACACAAACTCGTAACCTGTTATGATGGGCTATTTGAACAGGACAATCTTTACTCTCTTTGGTAGAAAAAATTACTTTTAGGTATAAAATGTGTGTGTTCCTGCATTATCATGATTTACTGACCCTGGCCTTTTACCTACTTTGCAAAGTATGTGAGGTGGTTAAGACTAAGATTATAAGACCTTGTGTACCAATCTCATGATATGCTGGATGGAGACTGGATTCTGTTGTTTGGACTAGATAGCTAAGGAGCTGTACACATCTCTATTTTTGACTTAGTTTTCTTAGGTATAATAGACTGTTGGAAAGATTGTTTATCAAGCTAATCCCATGTAACCACTGTTGTGTGGGGTTTGGTTCCAGGTACCTGTATTTGTAATAAAATACATTAAAAACTAAGACAATGGAGGGTGTCGAATTTGTTCTTTGTTTGGCCATAGAAAGCCACTCATGCTTTCTAACCCACGCATGTGTGGTGGTGGTTGTGGTGGTTTTGGTAGCATTCATTATGACCACGGATAGCTCATCTGGCAGGCGTGCATTACAACCAAACTTAAGCATACTTAATGAATGCATCTGTTGCGACTAAAATGTACTGATGCAAGTCAGCTGGTCTACTTAGTGTAAGAAAATCCACAGCAACAATTTTCAATGGTGCATGTGCATCAAAAGATACAAGGGGGGCTTTACCGTCACAGTAGCCTTTCGTTGCACACATTGTTCACAGGCAGCTGTCCAGGCTCACATCCCTCTCCATCTGTGACCAATAGGAACTCCATCCCAGAATCGCCAGTCTTGGCTACCCCCAGGTGTCCATTCCTCTAATGGAAGGCCTTCCTTGTTGGCTGTCATTCCTGTAGAGGAACAAGGATTTGGTTATATACCTCATGTGTACTAGGGCCCAGCACTGTAGGCCCCAAGGTCTACAAGGCATAAGTGTACAGTCTGAAGGGGAGTTTAAAATCAGCAAAGGCTAGACTAGGTGTTTCTAACAGTTTCTGTTTCAGCAGATCAAAAGATTGTTGGCAGCATTCATTCCACTTTATAGGGATATTCAGTTTTTTTCTTTTTGAGTATCCCTGTTAACAGAGAGTTGAGAGGCTTGGCAACACTGGCCTGACAACTCTGCAATGAACCGGCAGTATTAGCCTGCAAAGCTAAAAAAGAAATGGTAAATGGACTGTACTTGTATAGCGCCTTTTTAGTCTTACAACCACTCAAAGCGCTTCACTACACACTACATATCACAATCACCCCATTCACACACTGATGGCAGAAGCTAACTGCTCATTAGTATAAAAAAAGCTAACTAATCATTCACACACACTCACGGGTTTAGTGCTTTGCCCAAGGACACTTCGACACATAGGGTGGGGGAAGCCAGAATCGAACCACCAAAACTTTTGATTGGTGGACGACCCACTCTATCACTAAGCCACAGCCGCCTGCCCCAAGCAAACCTGTTGGATTGTTTATGAGACAGGCCAACTCTGCACACTGGTGATCTTATCTGGGGCTGGGCCACACCGTCACTGCTCATAAGGTGACCTAGATATTTCACCTGTTTTTGAAACAAGAAACATTTGTTTTTACACCATAGCTTTTCAGCTGTTTAAACACTGCTTCCAGGTGATGTAAATGGGTGTCAAAATCTGGAGAATACACTTATTTCATAATCCAAGTACACCAGAGCAGTGTAGCGTGAATCAACATGGATGCTGGTGAACATTTTGTATCTTTTATTGATAAAAGAATTAACCTTCCCTGAAGTTGTTGTCCACATGGCCTCTCGGTCATAAAACAGACCCCACCAGGACCAAAGGAGGACACTAATGGAAAGTTAAGTGACAACTGACCAATTTACAAGGGGTCGTGCATGGCATCGACCTAGCACTGACTCTTTTAAGGGCCAGTTTCCCAAGCTCAGGATGATCCCTGGACTTCATCAAGACACTGTATCTTTATTTCCCACTGTTTCTTAGAGAATAATATGCAACACATTGCAATAGAACTGTACTGTAAACTAAAGTGAAATCCATCTTTATTTCCCACTGTTAGATCTTATTAGACTTTCTTAGAGGCTAATATGTGACACATTACAACAGCATTGATTTATAACTCTAGTAGCAAAGTATTTGTTAATTGAGGAGTATAATGTAAGACTTGTGCTAAGCTAATTGTAATAGTAAATTGAAATCGTCTGTGTCATGCACAAACTTACCTCTGCCTGTTCTCCTTCTCCCAGGGTGTTCAGGCAAAATAATTCCTCAGGGGCTCGCACACCGACTATCCTGTAACTATTAATAGGTGTGCCACTATTATAAAGGCTATGTCCAATATAATATGGCATTAAATTCGTTTAACCACAGCCGTGTTGTCTAATTAAGTTATCATAAGCCCATGTTGGCAGCATTAAACGTTGTTGGGATTTACAATGGTTAAAGGGGGGGCACCCACTTGTGTAGGTGCAATCAATTAATTATGGCTATCAGAATTATCAAAGATAATTACAAATGGCTTTAATTAATAAAGTCCTAGTCTAGTGTTACATAAAACAAGGGTGACCGAAATATGTTTAAAATATTTAGAAAATATTTTCTGAAATCTTCAAATCCCCTCCCATTTGCCTTGACACAAAGCCTTCTACAAGCACTGTATCAACACTGAGCCAAAGAGTGTTTAGGAATACTGACCTAAAACACTGCATTTACCTTTGACTCCACCTGTGTCTGTTCCCATTACCACCCATTACCACCATTCGCGGTTCCAAGAGGAGGTCCCTGGTGGCACCCTGTTCCCCATGCGCTCAGCAGGGCACTGTGCCTCCTCTCCATCCCTCCCTCCCTCCATTCATCCATCATGAGTAGGCTGCTAAATGGAGCAGAGCACCTTGCCTCTGACCCCTTTCAATGAGCCATGGGGTCTTCCAGTGGTGCAACGCTCCCGTGGTCCCAAGGGGAGTGATTTGGAGCAACCTGCTCGCATCGGTAATGTGCCATAGCATTCAGGGTGCATTAAGCCTCTGGACATTCCTTCCATCTCTAACTTTCTCTCTCGTTCCCTCTGCCTCTAGACATCCTTTTTTCTTTGCATCCAGTCATTCTTTTACACCATTTTGGTGCACATGACAAGTACAAAAAACATATTTGGTAACAATGATTCCATATTTATTTGTCATAACTCAAAATGCATGACTTTCAAAAGCTGAAAGCAGAAATATATAAGGATATACATTTTCTATTTCAAACAGTTTGAGGCAAACAAAGCATTTAAATCATATGAGCAACCGGATACCGGATAATTGTGAAGTTTCATTAATACTGAATACTTAAATGTAAATATCACTAAAATTGTAGCATTGACATATTTTAATTTGAAAACCATCTATTTGATAAATTGATGTTGTATGACTCCAAGTAATTTTCAAGTACAATTTCAACAACGTAATTTAAAGTTGTTTTTTGTTTGTTTGTTTGTTCAGATAGAAAATTCAAGTGTCCCATATTTTTAAAAAACAGATATTCAAGTAGGTCAAATTGAGTTGGCCATTTTGGATCTAAAATTTAGATTAGTTTAAATCAAGTCAAGAAAAATCAAGATGCTCAGATTGGATTGGTAAAATCCAGACAACAAAATTTAAGATGAACAAGAGTATTACCCCATTTACACATGGCATTAAAAGCTGGATAAGGAAAATGTTCAAAACACACTGGGATTGGAATGCGATCAGATCAGCCAGACAACGTGCTGCAGGTGCAATAATTGCCATGTTCACCATCATACTTTAACATGTTAGCATGCTATCATTTGCTAATTAGTTCTAAACACAAAGTACACATGAGGCTGATGGGAATGTCATTATTAGTATTTGGTCATAAACCAAAGTATCGGACAAATTAAAATTTTGACCTACTGGTGAAGCTCCATCTTCTGGTGAACATCAGTGACAGTACAAAATTTCATGTCAATCCATCCAATAGTTGTTGAGATATTTTACACTTGACCAGATTGGTGGACTGACTCACCAACTGACAGTGCCATAGAGCCATAAATGGCAGTGTGTCTACTAAAAATTAATAAGTTGAACAAAATGGTTCTACTATGATGTAAGCATGTGAGCCTGAATGAAACTGATCAGACCTCTGTCCTACCCTGTCAGTCATGTGATCTAACAAAGTTTAGATGAGTGGCTTGAAAAACTTGAAATTACCCCATAAATTCAGATAAGAGTATTCAGCAATGAATAATGTGACATTTAGGTATTCAGTTGCTTATAAAATTTCTTTGCTTCCATACAGCAACACCATCTAAAAACAGCACAAATTTTAACATCTGTTAGCCTATCGTGAAGTTAGTCATGTTGACTTTTACATACTTGTCTGTCTCCACTGTCAGCAGACTGTAAAATCCTGATCCTTTAGCTTATTCATCCATTACCCCTGAACCATCCAGGCATCTATGTCTACCCTCCCTTAAATACTTCACTCACCCCGTCTACCACCTGTCCATCCCATCAACTCGTCCTCCTCCTTCACCATTTCTCCTGCCACCCATCCATCCGCTTGTCTTCCTCCATCCATCAGTGCATTTATTCTTCCCTTCATGCCTTTAGCACTTCCGCACCATTATTTCATCCCTCCCCTTCCTATTTTCCTCAGTCCATTCAACCCCTCCATCCATCTATGCTATCCTCCTTCCATCCCTCATTTTACCCATCCATCCTTTCCTCTTGTCACTTTCTTCCCAGCTCTCTGAGAGGTCATTTCTGTCCAGTGGCAATATGACAGTCAAACCCCTCCGACCCCAAGATAAAGTCACTCAGGTCAGGGGAGAGGGGCAGGCAGAATCTAAACCTCATCCAAAGGTCTGAGAACTGATTTTTCCATTAATTAAAGGAATAGTTCAACATGTTGGGAAATATACATATAATATGAGAAGATTGATATCAGTCTATGCATTAAGTACGGAGCTGGATTCAGGAAATGATTAACCTAGCTCAGCAAAAAGACTGGAAGCAGGAGAAAAGAGAGCCAACTTTTGGGTCGTTAAAGTAGTGGTAGAAGAAGTCCTGCATCCAAAATTTTACTTAAGTAAAAGTACATAAGTATTGGTATCAAACTATACACTTGTTGTACACAATGTTGCAGCTGGTAAAGGTGGGGCTAATTTGAATGACTTTACAAACTGTACATTAAGTCTTATCTTAACCTATTATAATACATCATAATTTTTTATTATATTTTGTATCACTGACAGTGTTGGGCAGTAGTGGCGCTACAAGTAGCAGCATTACTAGTTTAGCTACATTTCTCAGTAGGGTAGTGGTAGCATCGCTGTTTTCTGAATCAAATAGCTTTTCAGTAGCTTAGCTCTTTTATTGATCAAATAGTGCTGTAGCGTCCACACAAGCTAACATTACATCTCCCCAAGCATTTCAAGTAAACTTGCGCATTTCTGAAGCTCAAGTGCAGCTGCACTTTCTGCTGCGGTCTGAAATAAAACTAAGAATCAGTAGATGACGCCACCGTTACTTGTCAACTAACCACTAGCTAACAAATTTTTTTTTTCACTTTCTGTTGGTAAAAAGTGAATAAAATTAAGTGTGGTTGGTTTTGGAGCAGTGAGAGCAGAGAGCACAGCTTATTGACAGTTTTATTGATCACTGAGATATCACTGAATTGGATTGAAGTTGGTTCAATGTAACAAAAAAAAATACCTTCGATGTAGTAAGCTACTTTTGCCATGTTGCTGTAGCTTAGCTTGCTACATTTCTCTGGGGGTAGCTTCAGTGTAGTGAAGCTTAATTAAATGTAGAGTAACTGGTAGCTTAGCTCACTAATTTCTAAGGAGCTTGCCCAACACTGAACACATTAATTGGAATCTGCAAATTAATAGTAACTGAAGTTATCAAATAAATGGAGTAGTGTAAAAAGTACAATATTTCCCTCTGAACTGAAATATCAGAAATGTGACTCCCGGTAACTCCAAAGTTGTCTTATTTATATGTTGTGTCTTCTTAGCTGGCTTGCTAAGAGTAGCCACTAGTAAGCCTACATTCAGGAATCACTTGGTTTTGTTCAGAGTTGGATGGAGTGCTGCTTTACTGTGACGACAGATTTTCTGGAGAGCTATGTGCAGTCACCGCCCAGAGGAAAATTTTGCTGCCCTGTCTTTTCTTTGTCTCATCAAATAAATCACCTTCTTATTTGGAGATTACTGAATTCTGATCTGTTTTCCTCGGGGATCAATAAAGTATAAAGTATTTCTGAAACACATGAGAAAATGTGTATAGAAATGAAACGTGAAGGAAGAGTTATGCACAAAATCTTTATTAGAAATTACAATCTGGAAAATGTTACACCCCCGTAAATAATTAATCAGATGAACGTAATTTTATCCTACCACCTATATTTCATTCCTGTTCTTCAAAGCTTTCTTTTTAACATACTACATGTAACTCGAAATTCTTTTCAATGCATGAAACATAAACTCATTGTCCCGTTTATTTCATCAGTCCTGCAATAAAGATTCTAATAAAGGTTCTGATGTTCAGTTTTTGATGCTACTATTTAAGAGAGGTGCTGATATAACTGTATGGTCATTTTGGATGATGTAGTTTGTGGTGCTGTCGAATAGAGTTATACCGAGAGGTGTTAATATTTGGTCAACTCTCTGATATAAATTGGTTGGACAAAATATTGGAAACACCTCTCTAAAAGCAACAAAAACCACACTATAACCTTCATAAAGGTAAAATCTGAAAATGTCCATTGTGAAAACACCATGTAGTGGGTTAGAAGTGTGACTGCTCCATCCACACAAATACGTAGGATAGAAATCTTAAACTAAATTATCAAATAGTATTTTGGGATATCTTTACAACTTTTCCCTGCTGTTTCAAAGCTTTACACTTTGTGCAGTGTGCAGTGGAAAAACCCAACCTGCCTGGGATACAGACAAATATTTCAGGATATATGCATGATTTTCAGTCTTTTTCAAACTCACACCCACCAGAAGCTTGTTTTTCAGGAATTGTCCCTTTGACGACATCTTCTGTCCATCCAGATCAAGGAAAATCATTTGAGGTCTGATCAGTAGCATATCAGTCCAAATAAATCAAGAGTCCAAAGTAAGCGAGCACAATGTTCCCCATTCCACTGAAGATCTCCATTTTTTTCCCGTCAGGACACAGGTGTCCTCTGGGTCAGGCTCGGGCTCTGCACCATCCCTCTGCATGACACATGCCACATCACACATTGCTCCATGGACCTGCTGGCCTCAGTGTCTGTGTTCTGTTGGGTAAAATACAACAGAGGGCCAATGAACAAAGAATACAATGCAAGTTTAAAAGATACAGTGCACCAAGAGACAGGAGGCAAGACTTAAGACTTAGAGTTAAAACAGAAGTAAGCACATTATTTAACACATGTTCTGGAAAACTGCACATTCACAAATGGCCCTTTAGACATGTAAAGAAGAAATACACATGCAGTTATAAATAAAATGGTAACAAGTAAAATCAAAGTGTTTGGAAACCTCAATAAGCACTTTTATATTCACTGGGAGACTAGTGAAGGAAGAAGAGACAAAACACTATGAAAGAGCTACAGACTTCAGCTGCTGAGAGTGACGGTGCATCAGTCAACCACATCAAGAGCTCTGCAGAAAAATGGCCTGTTTGGCTAATCTCTTTAAACAGATATCTGGTTCAGCGAGGCTATGACATATTGTTAAAAGTGAAGAAGAATGTAGCAATATCAAGAAAGCCACTGCAAGAGAAACTTAAGTCTTTCAGCAGGACAATAATCCTGCAATCTAGCATATAATCATGTGCTTTCTCCACTGATCTTCAGCTACTTTGTCACACTTGGTGTATTTTACAAGCAACTCACCGTGTATTCCTTCAGTCTCTCACGGTTGTCATTCGATAGGTGCACTTGAGTGCGCATACTCATCTTTGTTGGGACTCCACAGATGAATTCATTAATTTGTGTGATTTTTAACTGAAATTTCATCAGGAGACTGCATGCTCTTTGTATTGCAAAACCCCGAGAGCACTGAACGCAGTCTTACAGCACCCATGGGTCAGTCTGACCTGTGACCCAGATGTCACCAGGTCAATAAAAGGGGTCAGCGGTCATTTGTTCTCTCTCTTTCTCCGCTCCTCATCAATGCCCAGACCTCAGGAGGTCTACTTGGAGAAGACCTACCAATGAAGGACAAAGGATTAGGCTGCAAAACAGGCGCCTGCCTTCCTTCAGAACCGAACTCTGATCTTACAGCAGTGACGTAAGGGCATGCTAGATCTCTGCAAGTTTAGCGCCAACGGCTATTACATAAAGCCTGCCAGCTAAACTTTAAAAACAACTAAGGAAGTTAGCGCCGAGCTAACCGTAAGGAGGACAACAGACAACAAACCAGGTTCCACCCATCTGCATAAATGGACACTGCACAGCAAAAGACTGAATCGGACCACGTTTCTTCCCCGCCAACCTCTATTTCCCCCATGGACGGGTAATGTAACAACTGGGCATAGCATAGAGTAACAGTGTATGTAGCCAAGCAAAAGACTGTTGTACATGTGACGTTACTGATGTGTTTTCATTGAGGTTTTACTGTTGTGATCATCTCGATGGTTAACATGAGGTTATTATTGTAACCGTAGTTCTCAGCCACCGCTAAGTTGATGTTAATTTATCTTATACTCCACACAGAGTCTTTGCATGCTAATTAACTCCTTTTAACTTGGCACTGTTATCCTAAATAGATCATACACATACACCTCTAGTTTGGGCCTTAAAGACTACACCCGGCGGAGAGGAACTTTAAAGCTCCCGCTGCACATGCTCTCTTGTTTCTGACCACGGGCGCTCGGGACATACAGAGGCAAAACAAAGAAACATACACACATTCTTTTATTTGACGCCATCTTCGATCCAAGCAGCCATCTTGGACGCGCACACGCGCACACACACACACACACACACACACACACACACACACCCCTTTGTTTTGTAGTTTAGTATTGAGAGTTAGACTTCACATTGTGCGTTTTTGCTTTGTTTATCTTTTAATAATTTTTTTTGTATAATTATGCTGGTTTCTTTAATGTTGCACAAGAGTGAATAATTTGCCAACCTCTTCTATGTTGAGCTCCAAAGCCTTCAACCTACTAGCTATTGATGGCAATTCTGGTTATAGTTATTAATTAAATTATTAATCTGAGTTCCAAATTGGTAGTTTAGTGTATTATATGAGACTCAATCAATTAATTGGCATTATTGGCGTCATTTCTCTTCCTTAAGGAAGAGTGGTGCCCCAGAGGACTTTATTCATAAAAGTGTTTGTTGTGAATCCCAACATCTTTTACGAATGGCCTCATTCCGAGGAGAGAAAAATACAGCAATTAGAAAGAAAAACCCTCCACCACCTTGTTTGCACACTGTAAGTTTTTATGTACATAATTCTTGAGTCTTGCACATGGTTATGGTATGGCAGGCAATACAGTAACCTTGACATTGGGCCAGGAAGGCTAAAAGCCAGATGGTTAAATATTTGGACCCTTGTCTTGAGATATGTATGAGATTTCCCCCAAAATTAGACCAGAAATGACACAACAATGTGCCATAGTGTGCCGAGTATACTGGTTTTCATTCTGACAAAAAGATTTCACTGATACACCCTCATTTCTGTCTGAAACTGAGGTAATCAGTTTTTGGTTTGGGTGATAATCTGCATTCTGTTTACACTCCATAGCATGTTTACCTTCCATTCAGTAGATTGAGTATGCATAGCCAGAATCAGTCAAGCTCAGGAAAAATATAGACAGCATAGGTAGAGTGGATATTGTGCATGGACTCCTTACTGATCTGAGCAAACATCAACAAAACAACAACAACTGTTACTCACCTCATATCAGAACATCACACCAATATAAAATATAATAAAGTATATATATATACAAACAATATAAAACAACATATAAAACAATAAAAAAACAATATCCTAATAAAAAAGCAGTGGGAAATGTGAAAGTCAACACCTAAAAAGGACCACACTAACGGTTTCCCACCATTGAACTTACAGACTGCACATAATACACTTGACATTACTGCTGGCATAACAGTTCAGCAGTAAAATGGCAAAAATGAAAAACTTACCTTGCGTTATAGAGGAGGTGCAGACAAACTTTGGTGCACAGAGATGATGCTTAGAAAGAGTATTAAAATTAACACACTAAAATGTGATAACTCTCCCAATTGTTTAACCACTTCCAGTATATACCCAAAGAGCAACAAATATGCACAACTCCACCTGATTAAAAAGATGCAGATCTCAATAACTGTGAATAATTTCCATGACTTACGCTACAGACCCTACAGAGAATAATGTGACAATAGATTGAAAGCACTTTTTCAAATTACATTAGCTATTATTTTCCCTTACATAATATGGCTGCCCAGTGCACAGCCTACCGTTCAATTCAACTGACAGCCTAATATGTCTGCATTAAGAAATGCAAAACATCTGTTGATGGTTTTCTATAAAATTTTGTATAGTGCGCCAGAATATTCTCTATCTGTATTATACCTGTTGAGGGAGGAGTGTCGGTGTGGCAGCACACACACACACAGTCTGCTGCTCTGAACCACGTTTATGAGACTTTGTTTTAAGTTTGTTAGCTGGACTCTCAGCTGATAACAACCTCATCTGTCCACGCCTAACTCTACAGTGACGAACGGGGGAGTCTTCGTCATAAGTTTCTGTAAACACAACACATTTGCCCACTGATAGCTGCTGCCCTACATCACAAGATCCTATAGACATTTATGGCTAACTAGCAGTAATGTAACATTTTAATTAGCATGTATTTTACCATGGCTACGACTTCAGCTGGCACTACAGTTCCACACACACTGGGGGCAGGGATGTCTCTCTCAAAGCCGACCTGCTAACGTTAGCTTGACCACAGCACTCCTCCGTCTAAAAGAGGAAGGCTCAACCTGTAGCAAACACTCAATTTTCAATTTATTTATTTATTTATATAGCGCCAATTCATAACAGAAGTTATCTCATTGCACTTTTCCTATAGAGCAGGTCTAGACCGTACTCTTTATAATATTATTTACAGAGACCCAACAAATCCCACCGTGAGCAAGCATTTGGCAACAGTGGCAAGAAAAACCTTCATTTAAGAGGCAGAAACCTTGGACAGAACCAGACTCAATGGTGGGCGGCCAACTGCCGCTGCCATGTTAGGTTTTGAGAGAGAAAGAGAGAGAGAGAGAGAGAGAGAGAGAGAGAGAGAGAGAGGTTTTGGGGGAGGGGGAGGCACAATGCAAATACCACCTAGAATTTTTTATTTTTTTTTAAATAGTAGAATAGTAATTGTAATGTTAATATTAATAAATTAATAATGATTGCAATGACAGCTATAGGAAAAATAATGTCAGTATTAGTAACAAAGCCAATAACAACAACTGTAGTAGCAGTTGTCGAGCAGGAACACGGGGGAAGCAGGTGGCCCAGAACCACAGACCCAGACCCCAAAGCTCCGGAGGCAGAAATACCTGCTGAAAGCGACAGAAGGAGAGAGGAGAGAGACGAGAAAACACAAAACTACAGGAGAGTGAAGATGTCAAGTTAGTAACATGCAGTAATCAGATAAAAATGCATACAGATGGAGAGGGAGAAAAGGAGAGAGGAAAGAGGTGCATCATGGGAAGTCTCCCGGCAGTCTAGGCCTATAGCAGCATAACTAAGGGATGGTTCAGGACTCACCCAAGCCAGCCCTAACTATAAGCTTTATCAAAGAGGAAAGTCTTAAGCCTACTCTTAAACATGGAGATGGTGTCTGCCTCCCAAACCCACATTGGGATCTGATTCCACAGGAGAGGAGCTTGATAAAGTCACTCCTCTCCATGAACAACCTAAAAGAAGAAGGCTCAACCTGTAGCAAACCGTGTTATACTCTCAAATGAATGAATAAAATACTGAGGCTCAAATGCAGTTTTTAATCAGCAGCAGTGCTTGATAGTTGCTTCTTTTTTTAAGCTAATGTTAACTGAATAATGATTAACTTAATTGACTTAATAATAACTTAATAATTCATTAACATAATAATGTAACGTTAGCTAAGCTAATGTTACATGTGAGAATAGCGAGTAACAAAACTGATGTTTTAGTGTAACCTAGTCTACTGAGAAACGGCTAAAAGGTATGATAATTAATTTGTATCACTCATCCTGTTGAACTAAACACATTCATGTACATATATATTCAAAATGACTTACCATTGACATTGAGGATACGAAACAAAAATATTCCTGCGTGTCCGTTAAGCTGTTAAATGCAAATGTCCTGCTGCTCGTGCTTCTAGCAACTTCCGGCTTTTTACTACATCCGGTGGGCAGGTTTGTGACAAACCAGAGAGACTGAAGCTGATATGTAGATCTTGTTTTGATCCTCTTTTTTGATAGAAGTGAGACAACTCTGAGAACAGATCAAATATACAGAGTTAAGACTTGAATTTGATCACTGAGACAAATTTCTGATATTGTGCATGCTCATTTATAAGCCAATCAGGTTTTCTTTTGGATCTTACTGTTATCTCAGGAGCTGATTATTTCAGGCAAATAATGATCAGTGCAGTGAGAGAAAAAAAGGAGCATTTTAAGATCTTAAATTAGGATTAGGCTGAGACAAGAGGAAGGCTATTTCTCGGGAGCTGAATTTTGGAAGTATGAGAAAATGGTCAAAATCTCAATTTGATGTTAAAATGAGTTCAGTTATGTCTAGAAGAAATAGGCTAGACAAAGAAGAGTATTTTGAATGTTCCTTTCCTCTGGGCGGAGCTAACGTTAAGATAGTTGTTGATGGTCAGAAAATACCTCTACACTGTGGACCGACTGCCTGTTAAACCACATTGTCTGTTTTCTGTTAAATACAGAATATTTGACCTGTGAATAGAGAAGCTTTGGAGTTCTTTAAAGGCAGTTTTGACAGAGCTGGGCTAAATAACAAAATCAATGTAATGAGTAATACATAAGTACATAATTACTTCTGCTGCTGAGTTATTAGTGGTTAATTTTTTCAATGAGTAACATCTATTGAGTAATTGATTCCATTTTTCAAGTAACTTGCTTAACACTGCTAATTACCATGTTGTATCTTGTAGTACACAAACAGAATTATAAAAATGACAATTTGTGAATTTAGAGAGTTATGTGGTGTAACTAATCCTTGGCGAACAACAGCCAGGTGCAGTGACTGCGCAGCAGAGTCACAGTGAAGTAGCCAAGTATGGCACCATCATGCCTGTTCAGAGACCTATACCAAAACTTGTGCTTTCAGACCATATCTGGTGGAGATGCTGCACCAAAGTGCTGGATGGATGGATAATCAAGAAATAGATCCTACACCTAACTCCCCCTAAACCCACAAATTGTCATTTTACATTTCTATTTGTGTACAGATAAAACAAACGATATACAACATGTTATGTAGTCAGCTTTAGTAGATGTATTTTTTTTACTTTGGAGAGAGTAAGGCTAGCTGTTCTCCCTGTTTGCAATCTTTATGCTAAGCTAGGCTACCTATGTCCTAACTCTAGCTCCATGCTTAACACACAGACATGAGATTGATATCAGTATTTTCATCTCACTCTGAAAGAAAGCGAAGAAGCAAAATGTTGACCCATTCCTTTAATGCTCTCATATATTCATCCCCATTACTTGATGGAGCATGTGATTCCTACTTATCATTATTTTTCTTTATTTTTTATTTCTATCAAAGTTTGTAATGTAATTTTTCACAATGTCATATCACAATGCGATATTAATGATTTTTGTAATTTTGCCCAACACTCATCTGTGGATTAATGCATTTGTGACAGTCATCTGAAAAGCATACTGACAAATATTAACATATCACACATACATAACAATCCACAGATAAAAATGCCTTGCGCGCTTGTGGAACTGGGTTCAGTAAAAATAAGTCCCTCTGAGGAACAATCAGACCAACCCAAACACAATTATTTGACAAGCACACAATCAAGCCATTTTAGATGCAGCACCTGGATTCTCCTCTGAATCCCTTGATGCATGGAGCAGTGAGAGAGCAAAACAAACAGTCAGCGTCGTGAGCCTGCAATTGAATCCTCCATTGTAATACCCTAGTTTTTAATCAAGGCATATAATTACTGCCTATAATACAGCATTAGTACTCATACCCTAAATTATGATTGCACAGAGAAATTGTGATTATTTCCTTTTCCTGGATCTAACCCTTTCTCTGCCGGGTTCATTATAGCTACTTATAGCTCTCAGCGACGGCATGACCTCAGCCCTTAAGTCGGGCCATTTTGTACCTTGTTCCACAGGTGTCCAAGACAGTTCTTAAAAAATGTAGCTCTACAGCACCTCACAAAGTGAGAATAGTGCCGGATGAATGTGGCAATCAGTGCTTGGTGGGTACGAAAGAGTCATAGAGGCTGATTGCACTGTGGGAGCCACAGAGCAGTGCTCCTCAGACTCTCTCCATGCTCGGAATAACAAGCTCCATCGCCCACAGTGTGAAACAACAGACTGCTAATTGGAATCAGCACGCCTCTCCCTGAGCTTATTCTAATATCTGCCGGATGCCTGGTTCGTGCTATAGGTAAGGTACGGGGGTGTACTGTTGCAGCTGTTGTCCATGTATGACACAGATCTCTTCAGCGGTGCATTTAGTAATGATGCGTTGTGCTGGAACCAATTGTCTAACCAATTGTACAACATAATGAATTTGACTTGTGCCTCAGCTATATCTCTACATCACACACCTCTGCATTATTCACTCCAACTGTTTACACTGTAGTTAATTTAAATGTGGATACCTACAGATTGCAAGAGAGCCACTTTCAACTTTCTTAAACTTAAAATGGACCCACTTGGTAGCCCTGGGGTCTGGTCCTCCTACTCTCTGTGCATTCGGTACTCTCTCACCTTCGAGTTCCAACTACACATGGCAGCTTTGCTACATTTTGTCTGAAGCCCCAAACACCAACAAGTATTCCTATGGTGGAATCCTACTTGGCCACAAGTTAACCCTGTGTCAAATTGGTTCTTTCCATCAGCCCGGGATTGTCCGCCTTAGCCATGCCGAGCCAAGCCGTGATGACATGCGCTTAGACTACAGCCTGACAGCAGGGGATAGCTGCGCCGAGCCATGTTGCTGTGGTCCTGCTTGGTAGCAGGGCTTGCCACAGCCAACTCATGACAGTCTACTCCCCTTAGCTTTGTGCTATACGGACATGTGGCTATACTCATGTGTGTCTGTGCTGGAGACTAGAGAGAAAGCTCTGTTTCTAAAAGTCTCTCTGTGTTCGGCTCTCTGTACTTTTGAAGCTTCTAACTGAATCTCTGTGGTTTGGAGTTTAGTTTCATTCCTGTGTTCCTGTTTGTACTTTCAGATATCAGCCTATTTTACCATTTACTGATCGCTTTCAGCCATATTGGAGCTTTGTTAAATTACTGCTAATGAAAACCAAACCTTTCCTGCTGTTGCTGCTTCAGATTAAAAGCTTGCCACTGGAGAACCAATGGGGTGCTTTTATTATTATTATAGGAAATGCAATGTACATATCACAGAGTTAGTGGAGCTTCATTAGTAGTGCTAGTCTTAAAGATCTACAGAGCTAATCAACCAGATATGGACATATTGGATGTGGATCAGTGTTAAATACTTCAGGGAGGAACAGAACAAACAGAAACAGCCACAGTGAGCTGAAAGGGCTAGCACTCTCCAACATGCCATTAATGTAAACAACATCCCTTGTGCAGTGCACTGCAGTGGAAACACCCTGACACACTGTGACCCTGGGCTTATGGGGCCCTATAATTCAGTAAAACCCTGGATTATGTTTAAAGAAAACTATTTTAAAAGCTCAATGCCAATGTTTTTAAATGATTTATTCCTATAGTATCTGCATAGGCAACTACTGTTTAGGTAAAATTTGTTGTTTTGTCAACAAATCCCATGAAAAGACCAAAACCAACAATACGTTAGTCTGTTTCTCAATACTTCCGTACCCCGTCAGCTTTGGGCTAATTCATTCCTATATATATTTAAAAACAGCTCACAAATATATATATATTATTATAATATATTCTTTTTAAAGGCTCAGTCATTTCCTAAAACAGCTGGCCACTGTAGTTTTTAGGAAACTTGTTAGTAAGATCAATTCATTGTTTTTTGTTTTTTTGGTCGTTTCATGGGATTTATTGACAATAAGAAAAATACAGAATATCACTTATAAGAATATCATAAGTTGGCACTGAGCATTGTGTAAGAACTGTCCAATATGCTCATTATTCCTAGGGAAACTGGGCTGACTTGACTGTAGTAAGATTTCTTGTTGATTTTGGAATGAGAGTTAGCCCAGCAGGCAAGGAAAGTAATTAATTACGGTTGAGCTGAACCTTGAATGATGACCCACATTATACATTCTTCCACCATGTGCTCCAATTCAAGGGTTAACATACAGCAGCAGTTAACATTTCATAAATATGCTATTCCGAGCCTGCACTGAGCGTGATTTCGATGTTCAACATGGCAGCTCAGAGAACGCACTGTTCCTTCACTGCAAACACAAAGACTAATGTATTCTCTCTTAACTCATGCACACAGCCCATCACACACTAACACTAGGGAGCTACTCACATACTGTAACATACATACTTGTGAGAGGTTCGCAGATGTGTGCAAGTATGTGTACATGTGCGGTTGCACCTACGCATGACAAACACAATGCATGCATATACAGAGGTGTAAGCAGTCATACGTCATAGACTCTCCTACATACACATACAGTATATTAACTGATACCTCATGCAGAAATTGCACAGGGAAGACTTTGGAGGCCATGATGTGACTTTTCCTGACGCTGGACATTGTACATTGCATCTGTGTAGATGTCCTCATTATACAGTACATGCACAAGTAACATCACTCACACCACAAAATTCTTTTTACATCACAAAATCATAACACTATCTTCTGTAGGTGGGGGGAAATAAATAATGCAAAGCTGAATTGAGAAACAAAGGAATCGGGTGACAGTGTCGTTTGTAATATAGTACACCATATCACCAAAGAATTTCAATGACTGGCCAGCGGAGAGGGATATGGGAGATAGTGCATGTCTTGCTTAGATCACTGTCTTGCTGCTACATGCAGTGGATGAGGTTGATAAATTACCCGATTTGACAATGGTGGGTGTAACTACTATCATCCATATCACAATAGCTTAACAAGGGTTATCATGTGCTGTTGGGGTGAGAATGATTGTAGGGGTGGGGGTGGTGCAGTATAATGTGCACGTTTTGTGATTTCTTATCTGTATTTACAAGTGTGCGTGTCCTGTTTGTTTTTGCACATGCCCAAGTATGTGTGAAATGTTGTGTATTTGCATGTGTGTGCAAATCACACTCCAGCTGCCAATGCAGAGGATCAAAGCAGTAATGCCAGGGGTGTGTGTGTGTGTGTGTGTGTGTGTGTGTGTGTGTGTGTGTGTGTGTGTGTGTGTGTGTGTGTGTGTGTGTGTGTGGAGTAGAGTGGGACTGTAACCCCCTTAACAAGCCTTTACAATCCTATTGATTCCTCATTAAAGCCCCCAGCTAAAAATACAGCCTGTTGCCGCTGAGGGAGAAGAGACAGTACACTGCGTGTCATCCACCTGAGGAGCGAAGATGTAAACTCTGCATGTATTGAGGTGCACAGCTACACAGCTAAAAATATATAAACACACACACCTGGCTAAGGACTGTGCGCACATACCTGTAGACACACGCTACAAATAAGATGCATGTCTACAGCTGTTAACACACACACATACGCGCACACAGTCCACCCTTTGTATGATGTGCATGTATCCCTCCTTGTTTTTTTCTCCCCCACCCCCACCCCCATCCCTTTTAATTAAAGCATGCAGTAAGTGTGAAATTAACTCTCTCCTACACCAGGCCTGACAGCTCTGAGTGGGAGGAGGGAGAATCAGACGCCTTTGTCTCTGCACGTAATTAGAGAGATGGGGAGAAAGAGAGGGGAAGAAGGAGAAAGAAAGAACACCAGCCAGTCCACCACAATGAGAAACCAGCAGCGAGACGGAACAGATAAAAGAAAGACCGGCTGGAGAGGGATATGAGGAGAGGAGGGCTCGGAGGATGATAAAGTGGAGGGAGGAAGATAAAGTAAGATGGAGAAGGGGATCAAGGGAAGGAGAGATTTTAGGGAAAGGAGGGGTTGGGGAGACGAACAAGGGAATAAAGGGATGAGATGGGGACAGTGGAGTAAGCAAGCAAGAAAGAAAGAGATGTGGAGGGGTGCTGTAGTCAATACCACCTGTAAAAAAAAAAAAGCTCATCCTCTCATGCCTGGGGATAATTTGATGATCTGCCGCTGCACTGCCTTGTTCTGCAGTGAGAGCGAGAACCACAAGAAAACCACAGAGCAAGAGAAGAACAGAGAGAAAGAAAGGGGAGATAGTAAGGGTAGCGGCAGGCTTGATAGATGGTACAATCTGGAAAAGGAGAGTCTTATGAGTTTAAGAATTGATGAAGACAAAATGGACCCGCATAACAGGGGTAATAACTTGTGGGGCTTCGTGCTGCTCCTTATGGGCCGTGTCCCGGCTTGGCCCACCTCTGATAGACAGTTTCCCCACCTTCCTCCGTCCGGCTACACGTCCCCACTGCAGCTGAAATGAGAATAGGGAGTTGGGTGCGTGGTCACAGGTGCAACAGACTTGAAACTTTCAACCAGAAAGGGCAGTAAAACACTGCTTTGCAGTTATTGAAGGGCAACTTCACCGATTTTACACATCAAAGTGTGTTTACAGGTGTTGGGGAGTATTACTGCATATGTGAAAAAAGCTGTATAAAGCCTTTTGGCTCCAGAGGGAGCTGTGTGAAATCTGATAAATTGCTTCAAGTGATGTCACTGAAGACTACAAGTTTGAAAATGAAAATAATCTGGGGGTGTGGAGTTAGAAAGAAGTTAGTTTACCAGACCTCTCCTCATCTCTGCTTGAGGCTACAATCTACATTAGCCACTACTAGCATAACACACCAGAATCTTTGACCAAACTGTCAGCAGTTGATTTGCATTCTGGGTAATGTAGGTGCCAGGTTTTGACAAGGAAAAAGGATGCATGGAATAAAAAAGACAATATCTGTGGTTCTGCTAAACCTATTTATATCTTTTTTTTTAAACTGTCCATCATGAGTCTGACAATGTTATAGGACTGCAACGCTAAGTCAGTGGAGCACTCTTTTAACGTACTTAAAAAACTAAAACTAAAAATGATTTATTAC
The DNA here is from genome assembly GCF_020085105.1 of Siniperca chuatsi. NCBI lineage: Eukaryota > Metazoa > Chordata > Actinopteri > Centrarchiformes > Sinipercidae > Siniperca > Siniperca chuatsi. The sequence goes on along the minus strand of NC_058056.1, from coordinate 5,672,488 downwards.
TTTTTATCTGCCTAACTCCTGTGCTACACATTATTTTGAAGAACATCCTTTTCCATATCAAACATACAGTATAGTACTTTAAGCTCATAATGTATTTTGTTACAGTTTAAACCCTACAGTATGTAAGTTTTATGTAGTGTAGGCACAAACACTTACCATATGACAATAAAAATTATTATTATCATTATCATTTTATGACATTGACAATCTGAAGTGTTCAACATTCTGAAAGGGATCATTCTTTAGAGTGACTACTTTCACAAAGTTCTGTCAACTAACAATATTTTGTTCAGATACTTTCCTTTTGGAGCAAATAACTGACAGTAATTTGGATGGCCATTTAACATTGTTCATCTTAATCAAAAATCACATTAAGGAGAACAATTTAAAGGTTTTTAAAGTGTTAGTGAACAGTGTTATTATTAACATAGGAACAAAGGAACTATTAAAATTATACCCAGCTGGTATTAAAACTTAATTTCCCTTTAATTACATTTCACTGCTCATACTTCAATAGTTTAAGTACTTTATTTTACCTGAACTGGCTGTTTATTTTACTGTTTATTTTATTGCTTTTGTGTATTTTATGTATTTATGTTTTATTTCTTTATATTTCGTCATTCACTGTGGTATTTTGTTTTATCTTGTTGTGAAGCACTTTGTACTTTGTTTTGATAAGTGCTCTATAAATAAAGTTGTATTATTGTTATTATTATTATTATTAATATTATTATTACAATTTTAAATGCTTGCATTTAATTTGAAAGGATTCAAGTACTTTTCGAACCACTCCAATATGCTTGACATTTTACCATTTAAGATGGTATAACCATGAATACATTATGAAGCACAGCTTGATACTCATACCAAATCATATACCAAAAATATACCAACCCAGTCACATGGCAGTTCGTGAAATAGTCACAAAATCTATAGGATTCGTGTACATGGACACAAATTTTCAATTTTTTTTGTGACACTCAGCATGACTTTCAAACTAATAAGGACAAGCGTAGTATAAAGAGCAACAAAGTCCACTTATGGAGGAGGTTGGGGTGGATGGATGGGTCAAACACTGGACTTTCACGCGGGAGACCATTCTTAACCAGTTTTGGTGAGTGTCACGAAAAAAAAATGGAAAATTTGTGTCCATGTACACAAATCCTATAGATTAAAATTTGTGACTATTTCACGAACTGCCGTGAGACTGTGTTAGATATACCTAATCCATTTAAAAGTGCGCAGACTGTACAAAGCCTTTGTGCTCCTCCGTGCAATATGTGATGCCCTCAACATCTTTTTTTTTTTAGGCTTCTATTAATAAGAGGCAACAGATGTATTGACCTTGATGAGACTAACTGAGAGACATAATTCTGAGAGTCACAATTTTACCATTAAGCAACGGGAGATGGATTACGTCAACCGGGGCTATTGTTGGTGTGGCAACGGCACTGTTTGATATTACATCTGTACATGCATTTCTATACATGCATACTCACCCACACACAGTATTCTGATATTTGTAATTCCAGGCAAATGGGATCATTGAGGGCACAGTTACCACTGTTTACTGAGCTCACTGGACTCTCAGTGCAGGATTTGGTTCAGGTGTTGTGAGCAGTGTTGTGTAAAGACTACCCAAAAGATACAGGATAGGTCATGCAGTAACACGATTATTATAATCTAGACAGAAGAGAGACACACTTTGTATTTAGTTGACACATACGCACATACACACACTCACATAGTATTTTGCCAATCACTCTCCGGGTATATTGCAAGTTGGGAGCGTGATGGATAAAAGTGGGAGGAATAGGTGTCATATAGTGGCAGAGAGAGAAACAGAGAGCGAGAAAGAGGATGTCAACAGTAATCCCGAGTGGATATCTCGCCCCTGAGGGCATCCTGCCCTGTGGCTAGAGACAGAGAGAGGCAGAGAGAGGGACCTTCACACTGCTGTGCGAATAAAGTAACTCTCTAACAACAAGCAGCTCTACTATTCAACACAATATCTGCCACCTAAAACTTGGAACAGACGTTAAGATTATTGAAACCTACAAAGACTACACATCCCACACTGTTTCCACCAACATACACAGATTTTTTTTGACAAAAAAGTCAATACACTGAATGACAGGTAGGCCGTGATTAGAGTGGCGTTGCTAGGCAACTCCCGAAATCCCACAAATTCTTATGTGTTCTTACACCAAAACAGAAATGTACATCCATAAAAAACAGTTTGCCTTGCTAATTTGTGCTGCAGTTTACAAGGAAAAGGCAAAGAAATGGAAGTTGAATTTAGAAAAGACACGGTCAATAAGGACTGTTGACAGTAGCTGATAACAGAGAGTTGGACTTGAGTAAACTAAGTAAGAGTGAGGTGAATTTCTGGTGAGCTGTGGCTCTGCTCTGAAACCTGATAAACTGGATTATAAAATAATTGTCAAGCACACCACACTATTTTACCATTTGCTCACCTTTTTGGAGATTTGTTTAAATTATTACTTCTCCTGTACACATGATAAGCAGTTTAAATGTTGACTAGCGCTACATCTAAAGCCCTTGATACTGTCACGTTCCTGTTTATAATTGTCAGTGCGCTGGTCTGCATGTTTTTGTGGTTTGTCTCAGCTGGTTCCCCCGCCCCACTTCCAAAAACCAGCAACGCTATCTAACATTGCAGACACATACATTGCTGAAATGCGAGATGCTGCTTATTGGTGCAACAGGTCAAGCAGTTAAATCAACTTCTGAGGAAGAGATATTTTGGGTGGCGGAGAATACAGTTTTACTAATCAGGAGCATATGATGACTGATATGATGACTGCATTAAAATAATTAATTCATTTTTCCATTCGCCAGTCAAATTTTCATTTCATCATAGTTTTAGTTTTCAAAGGTTGCTTTTTATTTTATTTTAGTTTTGTTTTCATCCTGGAAAAAAAGGCTGTCAATAAATAATTTTCATCATAATTTTCAGTTATGAAATTAACTCAACTTTATTTATATAGCACTTTTCACACAACACAGTTGATCCAAACTGCTTTACAGCACACACAGAGGAAAACAAAACAAAAGAAGGAAAAAAGCACAATAGAAGAAAAATCAGAGTGATGATAGTAATAATAATAATAATAATAATAATAAAGGCACATGGTCACACAGAGCCCATAATAAAAACACAGACCTACAGAGACTTCAGGGGAAATACCTGAGCTGGTTAAGTTAGGCACAGTTAAAGGCTAGTTTGTAAAAGTGTGTTTTAAGATGACTCTTGAAAATGTCAATAGTGGGGGAGAATTGATGGTGGGAGAAAGAAAATTCGATAGTTTTGGGGCAGCGATAGAAGGGTGAATGGACTGTACTTATATAGTGCCTTTCTAGTCTTTTTTGACTACTCAAAGTGCTTCAACTGCATATCACATTCACCCCCATTCATACACTGATGGCAGGTAAATCATTCACACACACAGCACAGCCCTCAGGAGCAATTTGGGGTTCAGTGTGGGAAGTCGGGATTAAACAGCCAACCTTCTGATTGGTGGACAACCCCCTCTACCACTAAGCCACAGTCACCACAAAGAGATAGAGAAGGCCCCATAACACTTAGTCCTGGATCTCAGGACAGACAGAAGTCTTTGGTCAGATGAGCTCAGTTCTCTCACAGTGTGATATGGGGACAGGAGGTCTGTAATGTAACAGGGAGCAAGACCATTTAACACAAACATCAGGATTTTAAAATCAATCTTGTAGCTAAAAGGCAGCCAGTGTAGGGAGGCAAGAATGGGATTTATGTGCTTCCTCTTTTTTCTGCTGCATTCTGAACTAGACCAGATAAACAAGACTGCATACTACCAAAATATAACGAGTTGGAATAATCAGAATAGGATTGGACCTTAGTATGGTAAGAATGGAACCTTATGGGGACTACACAGGAGATGGGGCCTGAGGAAGAAAATGAGTTGCTAATAAAGATACTGAAAGATCTGTTGGATAAATATGAAGAAAACCAGTTTAAGGCAGAACCAGAAAAAAGTTTATGAAATCCTCACATTTAGAGACGGACACTTCTAAGCAGGAGATGGGAGTAGAGGAGGTGACAGAGTTTAACACATTATATATGGTCCTGATTCCAGTCAAAAAAATCAAACATGTTATATAATAGAATGGAATGGACTTGGTTGTATGTGGTTGCTCTCCAAATCATATTTATATTTGGCTCAAAAATCATAATGTGCTGTAATATTTTTTTAATATATATAATTTTTTTTGTAAAATGCTATAATCTGCAGGTGCTACTTTGGATGTGGCCCTCACAAAAGCTGCCCTGTGCTAAAAAATAATTTTCACCAGCATTTATAGAAAATAACATGCCATTCATATACAATGGTCCTTAACAAAAATATAACAACTTATTTGCATGGCAATCATTTTGAATGTATGTAATTACAAGCATTTCAGCCACAACTCACACAGACAGTTTTTATGACATTTTGTGTCTGTGATTTATTTATTAATACAGTTTTGGGACTATTATTTCAGCATCTGTCAATGTTTTACACTAATGGGACCACTCATAAACAAGAGTCATAATGTGTTTTATGATGGAAATTGAGTAACAAAAGCCTCTAAATGATATTCAACAAGGAGAACAACAGAAATATTGAGTCATTTGCCTCACAATAAATTTTGGCCAACTTGTCGATCCACTCCGAATTAACCACTTAAACTGTCTGAAGTGTGAAAGGAGGACTGTCAAAGTGTTGAGAGAAAAATCAACTGGTAGCTTGGCTACACTCTCTGTCATTGATCCGGGTGTCTGTCTGTCCAGCCCCACACATCTCTGTCATGTTTACAACATCCCAGCTCTCGGTGTCAACATCCTCCCAGCCTTGCCAATAGCGTTCTGTCCAAGCCGTCCATCAAAACGCCTGCCTGCCTGGCCCTGCCCCTTTTCCCCTCCATTAGCTCCACACAAACCCCTGGCGGCTCCACGGGACCAGACAACCCGCCTCGGCCCCTGGCTCCGGCTATCGATTGGTTCTTACGGTAATGGGCGTCTGTCTCCCTATTGTCTAATTGGCTAAGTGATGGGATTGATCCTCAGATTGTTCGCTAAGTTCATTTGCTGCGGCCACCGTCGAGACCAGCAAGTGGACTGCATCGCATGTTCAGAGCTGCTGGGAGCTGTTCAAGACATTCATTATAATGGTCCTGTAATTGATCAACTGCAAGCGATGGTGGGTGGGGCTGGATGCATTAGTGCTGGAGGATGTTAAGAGAATGTTGATTAAGGCTCATTATGGCCATCATTATGTGATAATCGATCGAGGTGCACGTGTATATGGCCTGCTGTGTTCTTTTTGGAACGAAGGTTTTATCTGATGTCGTGTCTGCAGAATCACTGATCTCCAGTCAGTTTTCTTTCCATCTGTCAGGTTGTAATGAAAGATGCTGTCAAGGAGGGCTGGGTAATGATCCCTTATCAGCTCTTATACTGAGAGGGTTGAAAAAAATAGTCATATATCTGGGGGAAAACATCAAACCTCCTAAATGACTAAAGATCAATGTAAGTCATTCAATATCTTGCACCCAGAGGGAATTACTACACATTTCAACTCCACCAAGGAAAAATCTATTTATAGTCTAGTGTAAACAGGTATTTTCTCTTCTCACTTAGAAGCAGAACTTCAGAGCTCTTTCTTAACTTTTTCATAATGTACTAACACAAGTATTTAAGTAATACAGTGGTGTACACATGGTATTTTATTTTATCTCAAGCCAAAATAGTGAGCGCAGGCTGCCAGCGGCCTGCAGCCTCTGAGTCCTTTCCCAGTAGTAATAACACATACTTAAATCCATATCTGAGTCTCACCTTGCTACACCCACACTCCTCTTATTGTTCCTCTCTCCACTTACAGAGAGTAGGCAGGGAGAGAGTGGGGTAGACAGATAGTACGAGAGAGAGAATTAGAAACACAGAGACATGCGCGTGAATCCACACCGCTGCCAGTATCCTCAGCACAACACACGCAGTCATCGATTAACACAGGATTAACACCTCTGAGTGCACACGCATAGAAAATCAACACCGTTCATCACACATGTACACTTGCCGGCAGTTTGTACAGCCCTCCACTGCCACTATGTGTTATCTTCCTCCCATATGTGTACCTCAGGGCCCGCCCCAGTCTCTGTAAAAGACTGTCTTGCTCAGTACCACAGTCTCTGTGCTATGCGGGAGGGATTGTGTGTGTATGGGGGGGGGGGCTGAACATGTGTGTGGAGTGGAGGCCACCTTTTTCCATGCCTGTCACTCTCCCATAAAACAATTAAATCCGAAATCCTACCCCACCCTACCGCAGTGGCCCACAGTGACTGCAACAGACATACAGCGACAGATTCATGTGTGTGTTTCTGAATATGACACCATATCCAATCTACACCAGCTATTGTGTGCTTGCATGCGCCCGCATTCTCCGTCATTAGCTTTCTCCTCCATTAGTCTCATTATGAGTCATGACTCATCGATGTGGTGTGAAACTCCCTCTGAATAAGCTTCATTCATATTCAGGTAAACACTGCGCATACAGTATGATCCCTCTCTGTCAAGAGTGCAAAGATTGCAGCCATGTCGAAAAGAGTTCAATGCCTCTCACCATGTTAACCTGCTGGTCTCCTGTGTCTTACATTCTTACTTCTGGGGGCAACTAACTTCAAGAATACTACAGTTAGGCTGAGCACATCTACTTTTCAAATAGGCATTTCTCTGCTTGACTGTGCTCTATCTGCTGTGTTGTTTAACAAATCATTTAGTCTAATTGTATACTGTTCTTGTGGTGTTAGTAGACTTTGTTCTGATTGCAGGCTGTTCTTGTGGTGTCAGTTGGCTATAATCTAGTTAGTCTCCTGCTCTGGCCTTTTCTGTTTTATTACATTTTAACCATTGGTATTAGTGAATTGTAATGTGTCAGTTAGTCTTCTTCTTCTTATATTCTTGATAGATACAATATATTCTGTTTTGGTCTAGGGTTTGTGCAAGCTAGGGTTAACTGCACCTAAGGTTGTGTTGAACAAATCTGAAACCAGTGTAGGGTTATTCTTAAAACTGCTTAGGATTTTAGAAATCACACCTCTTCTGTTTTACTGTTGTTTGTTTGTTAAGCTGTCAGTGGAAACAAGTTTCAATTGCCAGGCCATCACCACTAGGGTCATTGTATTGCTAATTAACAGGGTGTGTGGTTAGCACTTCTAAAAAGTCACTCCTTGTTTGAAGCAGCAGCTTCAGCAGTAGCCTCAGGCTACATAAGTTTTGCTATGAATACGCCTAGCGTCCACACTACTCCAGCATTTTCGAACCCCTAAACGCTGGAAACGCTGCTAGCCCATTTTCGATTTAAAACTCTGGGGTTGCGGTTTAGTCTGGACGGGCAAAAATGGAGGCTTTTGGAAACAATGACGCGGCCACAAATGTTCGCTTCTTGATTGGGTCTTATCAGCCACGATGTGTCCTTCCCTGATTCGCCATGCCCCCATCACGTAACCCTTTTCCGGAAGAAAACAAACACAAAGAATGGCTAATTCAACATGGATAACGAGTCACAGGCTTTGCTGACCTTGATGTCTATGGTAGCAGCTGTTGTGCAGTTAAATTCTGCATTTTGGACAGTGTCTCCCACCCGCTCCATGACGTGCTGGTCAAGCAAAGGAGCACCTTCAGCGGAAGACTCATCCCACCAAAAAGCACCACAGAGCGCCACAGGAAGTCATTCCTGCCTGTGGCCATCAAACTCTTTAACTCCTCCCTCTAAGGGTTAGTCTGTATGACCCTAGGTCACTAAACTGGACATTGATCATTACATCTCCAATATTCTGTGTACTACTCCCGTGCAGTATTAGTTTTGCCATGGTAGTTTTTCTTATTTATTGTTATTGATATTATATACCTCTATTACTCTCGACAGTACATGCACCTCTGCTTATTACTTATTACTTATTTTATTACATTGTATTATTATACTGTAGTATCATCATCAACCGGTAAACCCACTTGGTACTTAGTTTATCTTATACTTACACCCACCAATTTATTTTCTGACCTGTTTTTATAGTGTTTTATAGTGTATCATATTGTTTGCTAGTACTTTCTCCTGTGTGCACTGACGTAAAGGCGAGCTACTGTAACAAAGAGTTTCCCTACGGGGATCAATAAAGTATTTCTGATTCTGATTCTGATAATGCTTCTAGTGCCTACATGGGCAGGAGGCAAGCTATTATTCGAAAAATTTGTGACAATTCCTAAATCCAGCGGCGTTATCAGTCCTACATGACTGGTTTTGGGTAAAGAACCAGTGCCTGGTGGGATCATTTTATTAATGACGTTGTGGTTCCTGGGGACTGGCGAGAAAACTTTTGAATGTCCAGGTGCGGAAAGAGCATCAAAACATCAAAACACTCTCTACAGAGCCCAAAGTGAAGGATCGTGTCGTCAACTTCTACCAAACACATGGTCAAGTTATGCCCCAATAATAATCCACAGACTACATCAACCGAAACGGAAACTTTATTTGAATGTACAAGCGTTGTGTGACTACAAGTACTGTTTCATGGACGTTGTTGTCAGCAGTGGATTCGTTTTGATGCATCAATATTTAACATTATGTAGGCTATAAGCATCACTGGCAAATGTGAACTCAAGAGTTTGTGCTATGAAGTTGTGGAGTTTTTTAGTTTGTACATTGACGGAATGGATGTTATACTCTCTACATTTAGAAAGACTTTGAAAATACAATGAAGAAAAAACAAACAAAACGCTATTGACAATGTTTTAAAAAAACAATATTATCTGGGAGGATTTTGTGATGTTACGGACAGAGTAGGCCGGAGACACCAAGATGAGACACAGGTAGTTTTTATTATACAAGATGTAAACAAACAGAGTTGATGGTACTGATACTGTCCTTTGGCTAGCCAAGGTGGAGATCTGGGGTTGTAGGAACACACACACTGGAGACCGGAGACACACAGGACAGGAATCGGGAGCTCAGGAGAAGGGAAGATGTTTGCCATTGCGAGGTAGGAGTCAGAGACGTTGTGATAGCAGGATACGGCGATCTGTCCTATTTCGAACAAGACTAGACACTGACTGAGGTGACTGAGGTGGTTATATAGTGGGGGTGATGAAGTGCAGATGAATCTGAGGTGTGTGGTGTGAGGTTAGTAACAGGTGATTCTGATTAGTATTCTGGTGAGGGAGTGCGTTGTATATGTGGGGTTGTGGAGCCTGGCGTGTCTGTGACGTGAAGAGTAGTCGCGTTTTTCTGTCTCATTATTCATTCATTATTAGTGTTAGTCTATATGACCCTAAGTCATTAAACTGGACATTGATCATTACATCTGGACATTGATCATTACATCTCTGCAATACTTGACATAATTGTGCAATATTCTGTGTTAATACTCCTGTGCAATATACTCGTTCAGTTTAAAATTCCCTATTTATTAATATTGATATTTATTCATACCTCTATTACTGCTGTGCAATATCCTCCGTCTCATTATAATCTTAATAAGCTACACTTAACTTGACAGTTCATGCACTATTACTTTATACCGTATTATTATCATCAACCGGTAAACCCAATTTTACTTCACACTTATTTTATTTTATACTTATACCCACCTGGTACTTAATTTATTTTCTGACCTGTATTATAGTGTATTATATTTTTTGCTTAGTACTTCTATTCCTGTGTGCACTGACGTGATAGTGAGCTGCTGTAGCAAAAGAGTTTCCCCTGAGAGATCAATAAAGTATTCTGATTCTGAATGATTCTGCTTCCTGTTTACACCGGCATGCACATGCCCAGTGTACGTGAATGGTCATGTGATGGCCTGTTAGTATTGACGGAGATTATTTCTGAAACAGTGCTCAAACGATCATCTGGATGGAGATCATATTTATTTTAAAATGACATTTTTAAATGAAATTGTAGTAGAGCGGATGTAGCCTCAGTATACGAAGACTCAGGCATACAGAGATGAAGGAGTCTTTCGCAGGAGTTCTTCGTGGAAGGACAAGTGAAATGATGTGTTAACATTGTCAGGGCTAAGTATCTTTTCGCTTTGTCTATATACCTTACCTTTTCCTTATCTGATATGTGTATACATTCCATTCCTGTACACCACTCTTCTCGTAGATACTATAGACCACGCTCCTGCTCCACACACACCCAAAACCTTGTCACTGAGTTCATCTCTTGCCATCTCTGGACTTCCTTGCTCTCACTTGGATCACACCTGGGAACACATCCACCCCTGCAGCCCTCTCCTTAGCCTACTCCTTCACCCACACATCCAGAGACGTGGCACTGGTTTGCTAACCTCCCCCAAATGGAGATTTTCTCTCTACCTGCTTTCACACTTCACTTGAATTTCACGCTGTGGTGTTACTTATCTGTTGAAATTAAACATTTTTGTGCTCTACCGCACATCAGGTCCTCTCTGGGAATTCTCAGAGGAATTAGACAGCCTCCAATCTAACATCCCTAAAGATGGCCCCTGCTTGTAGGTTTCTCTGTGACTTCAACATCCAGACAGAGAAGTTAACAGCTGACTTTTTACCTTTATTATCACTCAATTACAGTCCTGTCTCTCTTTTTCCATTGCTTTCTAAACACTTGAGCATGCTGTCTTCACTCACCTTTCTGCACATCTCCAACAGAACAACCTTCTTGACCCACATCACTCTGGTTTCAACGCAGGCCACTCAACTGAGACTGCCCTCCTTGCTATCACAGAGGAACTCCACACTGCTCGAGCAGCCTCCCTCTCCTCTCCTTTTTACACCACGTAACTTGGCTGTGTTATTCACTCAAATGGCTTTTCCTACCACAGCTATGCAGATGACACTCAACTAATTCTGTCTTTTCACCAGTCTGAAACTCAGGTGGCAGCACGAATCTCTGTATGTCTGGCTGACATCTCTCAGTGGATGTCTGCAGCTCAACATCAACAAAACTGAGCTGTTCTTCCTTCCGGGGAAGGCATCTCCCATTGATGACCTCTCCATTACCATTGGGAACTCTGTGGTGTCCCCGGAACGGACTGCAAGAAACATGGGTGTGGCACTGGATGACCAGCTCCTGCTCCATCCTCAGTGGATGTCTGCAGCTCAACATCGACAAAACTGAGCTGTTCTTCCTTCCGGGGAAGGCATCTCCCATTGATGACCTCTCCATTACCATTGGGAACTCTGTGGTGTCCCCGGAACGGACTGCAAGAAACATGGGTGTGGCACTGGATGACCAGCTCCTGCTCCATCCTCTACAACATCAGAAAGATACATCCATTCCTTACCTAGGAAGCTGCATATGTTCTGGTCTAGGTTCTTGTCATCTCACACCAAGACTACTGCAACTCGCTCCTGGCTGGTGTGCCTGCATGTGCCATCTGACCTTTGCAGCTCATCCAAAATTCAGCAGCTGAGCGAGCTGGTCTTCAACCTACCCAAGTTCAAGTACCACCCCAGCCAGAGAGAAGGGGGGTGGGGTGGGGGAGGGGGAAGCACAATGCAAATTCCACCTAGAATTTTAAAATAATAATAATGTAATTGTAGTGGTAATATTAATATTAATAAGGTAATAATAATAGGAATGATAGTGATAGGAATAATAATGGTAATTATAGTAATAAGACTAATAATAACAATTGTAGTAGCAGTTGTCAAGCAGGAACACAGGGGCAGCAGGTTGCCCACAATCACAGATCCAGTCTCTGCAGCTCCGGGGACAGAAATACCTGCTGAAAGCCAGATAAGGAGGGAGGAGATAGACGGGAAAGCACGAAACTACGGAAGAGAGAAGATGTCGAGTTAGTAACATGCATTAATGGGATAAAAATGCATACAGATGGAGAGGGAGAGGAGGCGAAAGGAGCTCAGTGTATCATGGGAAGTCTCCCGGCAGTCTAGGCATATAGCAGCATAACTAAGGGATGGTACAGGACTCGCCCAAGTCAGCCCTAACTATAAGCTTTATCAAAGAGGAAAGTCTTAAGCCTACTCTTAAATGTGGAGATGGTGCCTGCCTCTCAAACCCAAACTGGGACCTGATTCCACAGGAGAGGAACTTGATAACTGAAGGCTCTGGCTCCCATTCTACTTTTGGAGATTCTAGGAACCACAAGTAACCCTGCATTCTGGGAGCGCAGTGTTCTAGTCGGATAATAAGGTATTATGAGCTCTTTAAGATATGATAAGAGCTTTGTAGGTGAGAAGGATTTTAAATTCTACTCTGGATTTTACAGGGAGCCAGTGCAGAGAAGCTAATATTAGAGAAATATGACCCCCTTTCCCTAGTTCTTGTCAGTACACGTGCCGCAGCATTCTGGCAGCCTGATAATAAGGAATTGCAGTAATCCAGCCAGAAGTAACAAACGCATGGACTAGTTTTTCGGCACCATTTTGAGACAGGATGTGCCTGATTTTTGCAATGTTACGTAGGTGAAAAAAGTCAGTCATTGAAGTTTGTTTCATGTGGGAGTTAAAGCTTACATCAAATAAATAAAGGAAGCATATAGAAGGTGAATAGAATCAGTCCAAGCACAGAACCTCGTGGAACTCTGTGACTAACTTTGGCATGCACAGAGGTTTCACTGTCAAGCTGCAGCTTCTGGTACTGCTGCTGGCAGGAGTAATGGCCACAGATCCGTCAGAGATTCAGCTTGGCAAAAACATGGACTGTGCTCTGTAAGTCTTGTTTTATAATGTTTGCTAACTTCCAAATTAGTCAGCATAATGATTTAATTGAATAATGAGAAGCAACGTGTGGTAAGTATTTATTGTTGTAAGGCAGCATAGCTATCTTGTAAAACCCACCAACTAATAAGGAATAATGGCTAATGTTAGCTAGCATTAGCATCCTATTTTGTAAAACCATTTGATAAGGCATAACTGGTAACTTCAGTTTGCTAACATTAGAACCCTGAAGACTAGTTAGCCTACATAGCTTGGTGACTGTGTTTGCACAGTTAATACATTTGTAATTTATTTTCATGTGGTGTAATGTTGGTGTGTTATATGTAGGGCTGGCCCCTGAAAGTTGAAGATTCAAATCATCAGTTGGAGACCCGTCAGTCGATTGAGATTCTTCAAGTCAAGCAATCATTTTTAGGGGGATTTGTCAGTCAGTGTGCAGTGTACTACTAGGGTTAATTCGGTCAGGGTGAGTCTGATTGAGATGGAGGCAGCTGCCCATAACGTTATCTTATGCCTACTGCTTAGAAGTGGTGAATTTACAGCTCACAGCAACTTAATAAAATATAGTGTTGCCATTCCATCAACTATCAGGTAGTGTAAATTTACTCTTATATCTAGCATTAGCTGTACATGTTCTATGACAGTCTAATACATTTACATAATGTAGGAGGGCAATATATTAGAAACACCTCTTAGTATAATGCAGTCCAGTACAACTCCAACACTATGACCTCAATAATTAACATATAATTGAATTAAAAAATCTCAGACTAAATGTCAACAAAAGCTGAACATTGTAAGCTTCGTAAAAGTACATTTTATGGCAGGGCTGTTGGTAGTTTAGTTTAGGTTGGCTGTTATAATTACATTTTCTTTTGTAACACTTTGTTTAGGTCTAAGGAAAACTGTGGATGCTGCTGCAATGGAGAGAGAATGTGTGGGCCTGAAGCTGTGGAAGCCAACCATTATTAACCACCGGTACTGGACTAGACAGCTTCCACTTCTAACGGAGATACAGATGTGATGGGGGCAAAGTGGCAAAGCATTTTGAACCATGCTGATCATGCCTTATCAGTGTACGTAATAAATGCATGTGTAGACAATTAAAGCATCAGTACAAATTATGTGTTTATTTATAACTGGAGAGTGAAACTACTGCAGCAGCATTGGTGAAGGATGTTGGGCAGTTATCCCCACAGCATCTTCTCACTGGAGGCATCTCACTCCTGCATCCTCCACTTTGCATCAAAGCACACTGGGTTCTCCCTCCTTGGGATGTACAGCAGGTAAATATTATGTTATGGTAAAAGAATGAGTACAGCTCAAACTAATGCAGTCTAATACAGCAGCCCAAAGGTCATTGATAAAAATTAGGTCGACAGAACATAAAAAAACAACTCTCAGTATTACACAATACAATTGAACAATACCACAAACTGCAGACTCAAAAATAACCATGCAGTTGAATCATCGTCTCTCTATGTTCAACAGTTTGAATCATTGCCTCTCTCTGTTCAACAGTTTGAACAAAAAACATAACCTTCATGAAAGAATTATTGCAGGGCTGTTATATTAGACTGCATTAGTTTTAACTTGGTGTACCTAACAAACTAGGAACTAAGGCGGCTGTTCCTTAGAGGTAGAGCGGGTCGCCCACTAATCAGAAGAACCCCAGCTTCCCCCAGCCCAAGTGTCCTTGCGCAAGAAACTGAACCCCAAATTGCTCTTGGCAGCCCTGCATTTCAACCATAATGGCAGCAGAGAAGTTGCTTGAACCAGTGTTATGCGGTTCGCTACCCAAGGTTCTGCAAAGGTGGCTGTGTAGTCCGCCCTATCGAGGAGAAGCCATTATACGGTTAGCAGTTTCAGTAAGTCCCTAAATATTATTTATTATGTGAGTCAACTATAAAATCACTGAATGTGATCTAAAAAATGTTTCCCTTCCCCCAGGTCACCAAAGGCTATACAAGAGAGCAGTGCAGTGTTGTCCTCCACTGCACCTTCCCCCCCTTTCTAGATTCTGCCAGCAGATCACCAAGGATGAGGCAGTTAGCCTGTAACTTACACAGCATTCACGATTTAACACAGGACATTAGTGTGTAACCAGATTACTGAAGATTATTAGAAGTCAAGACAAAGTCAGATCAATTCTTCAATTCATATTCATATTAACCTAGGCCAAAAGAGGTTACATATTCAGTCACATTTGTTTATTTGTGAGATATTTCAAAAACCTGGTTAGAGATTTAATTGAAATCTGGTGAACAATTAGGCCAAGGATCGAGTGACTAGTTGTTACAGTTAGTCAAGCCAGGAAACAGGAAATACCAAGGAACAGGACCCAAAAGCAGACTAGCAGGCAGAGCTGGGGCACTATTTATTAACAAAAAGGCTTGCATTGGAGAAGGCAGGCAACAGTAGCTCACAGCAGGTAAACAGTCTTGAACAGAAGAAACAAATCCAACGATGGACAGGCAAAATCCAAAACTACAGGGAAACAAAGAATCCACAGGTTCAACAAACCAGGGCCATGGGACCTGGGGGCTGGACAAAGGTGGTGCAGGGCACCTCAGGCGAATGGCCCGAGGGTGGGACAGGTGCAGAGCAGAAGACCTCAGGCGGAAGGCCTGGAGGCAGGGCAAAGTCTGAGGGCTGGATAAAAAGAGCAGAGCAGGTCTGTAGCGCGTCCAGGAGGCAGGGCCGAAGGGCAGAGCAGGTCTGGAGGCTGACCAGACGTGTGGAGCAAGACAGGAGGT
This sequence comes from Siniperca chuatsi, assembly GCF_020085105.1. Classification (NCBI taxonomy): domain Eukaryota; kingdom Metazoa; phylum Chordata; class Actinopteri; order Centrarchiformes; family Sinipercidae; genus Siniperca; species Siniperca chuatsi. The sequence continues at coordinate 5,656,975 of NC_058056.1, read as the reverse complement.
TTGCGACGATGGCGAAATCCCTCTGGAGGTCAGACTGGAGGCAGGCGGTGACCCTTGGAATGCCGGCAGCGTAGCTAGAGATCTGAGTAGCATGAATGTGAAATGCGATCGCCGCTGAGCCCCTCTCCCTACCGATGTAGACCGCTGCTTCCTTTGCTGTACCGAAAGGAGCAGTTTTGCTATTGGATCCGGCTTCGTCAGCGAACCGAGCCTGAGAGGAACTCCGCCGGACAAATCCAAACAAACAGATACATCAGTCGCTAGACGGCTGCACTGCTGTGTGTTTTTCTTTGTGTTAGCACGTTCCATTTTGTATCAGTACCACGCTAAGGTCCAGTAACACGGCCGCTATACGAAAGTCTACTGCCAGATTACTGTGTGATAAAGGGACAGCTATTCTGCTTTGCCACAGCAGTTTAGATTCCTTGTGCCTTACTCTGTGTGCTTTCCTCTCTCTTCTCTCTCCACTAACCCACACATTTTTACACGTACATTTACACGCTTACACACATCTCAAACAGATAACATTATAGCTTAGCCAGCTAAGCTGCACGTTATCTTGAGGAAAAATAGAGCTTGTCCTACTGGTTTAGCTCTGTCCCTCTGTTTGAGATTCACGGGTCTGCCCGCCATTTGGCTTTGTGCGTGACAACCACCCACGTGGCCACCACCTCCCTTGCACCCCCCTCTCTATTGTCCCGCACATACACACACACACACACATATCTTATATGCTTGCTGTTGTATCTTGTAAAGAGCAGTTGCCTGTGGTTATTGTGTGTACATAATAGCTGGTTCACTGTACCTCCTTTTAATGTAAGATAGTACCTTAAATATAAACATTTTTAGGTGGACTGCCACCATTGAGACTGTTTTTCACATTTGGTTATTGGTCCCTGATCCCAGGGTGGTGCCCCGTAATTATTAATCTATATTAATAATTTTGATAATATTAATCAATATTCATAAATATCTTTGATATTTCTGCTAATAACCAAACCTGCCCTACCTGAATCCCAATCACAGTCATCGAATATTTTGAATTAACCATTTACACTTACCTGTACTTCAATGGTTGATGTTTTTATGATCCCTAGTGTTAACCTGTTTACATTTTCTAGCATTCTATATATTTTGGATCTGCATCTTACCATTAACCTGTTCATTTTTATGATCCTTACTGTTAACATGGCATTGTGTACATTTTGTTTTTGCACCTTATTGATAATCTTTATTGTTTGGATTTTGTTTGCACTCTCTATATTGGCACTCTTTCCTACAACAAATTCCTTCTGGATAAATAAAGTTCTATATTATCTTATTTCCATGCGGGGTACAAGAGGAGGAGTGAAGAACAGGAAAAGGAGGTGTGTGGTATGTGGTGGTAAAGGGAAAGAGAGATAAGAAAAGAGGTATAGAGAGGGAGAGAACAGGAGAGGAGGGTGGGGGAAAGAGAGGGAGACGCCAAAGGAGGAGACACAGTGATACACCATGATATGTCGTCACAGAGGAAAAAAGGTTAATCCATTTAACGTGCTGCATATGATCCCATAAGCTGCGCAGCAATGATGCGATCTGCAGAATACTGCATATACCCTTCAGGCAACTTTGTTTATTGGCACACAATTACCCTCTCGAAAGCACTGTCAAAGAGATGGGGGGCCGTCCACTGTCGCCGCTCATAATGATGTGACCTACAATATGTAGGTCACATCATGCTGAGGTCAACACGTACAAGAGATCAAATACAATGAGACAATTGAATTAAAGGTGTGGTATGCGATTCTGGAGAAATCCAATACCATGACAAATACCATGATATAGAGTGAACAATGACACAGCACGCAATGTAACTAATGTTAGCTAGGTTGTGGGTTAGCAAACTGTCCATTACAGTTGCTGCTGTGAACAGCCAGAAAGGATGAGATGGTTTCCCAGAGCCAGCAAACCAGCTCCAGACAGCAATACTCACAACTCTCCTGCTACTGTAACAAACATCACAACAATAGCATATCTTGGCAAATTAGAAAGTAAGCTGAATGTCCATGGGCAAGTAATTTAACGTTACCTGACACAAATCATGGATGGAATGGCTGGAATAGTGATGTGTGGCTTGGTCTAAGCCACTTTGTTTATTTCCCATTTACAGAGCCAGGGCTGTGTACAAACAACAGATTTTTTTCAGCGCACACACTGAACGGACAGCTAGCGGACTGTGAGAAGATATTCGCTAAATTTGACAAACAGACGTCTATTGGATTAGAATTGCACACCCCACCTTTAAGAGCCCTGCAATGGCCATTGTTTAGGCTGTGATGAGTCTCATGGTACAGCAGCCACAGCATGGCTTAAAAGGAAGGTAGAGCCAAAATACATATGATTTATCAAGATGAGGAGGGATGATGGTATTGATGGTGACCTGTAGTGTGTCCCAGTATGTTTGTGAGATTGGTAAGAAGAGTTCATGACCATAAATATGTGTGTTGCTAGCCAGGAGTCCAATTGCAGACAGCAACTGGAGCAACAGCAGTATCTATAGGTCATTACTGTGATATGGACCATGGCTGGTTCATATGTATTTAATGAACACTAGGGTGTTTGGACCATTAGGCTGCTTCTCTACAGACATCTGGTCATCTAAAGAAACTCCTGTAACATCCGAACATAGCACATCATTATGGCCTTGGTTGGATGGAGCATGAGTATGTGCGTGTCTAAGAGCGTGTGTGGAAGTGTGTGCTTTGAGAAACGGAGGTTAGCGCCCGGTCAGTGATAGAATCTGCAAATAGACGCCACCTTTTGCAACAGGAGGACAAGTCATTTTAGCAGCCTAATGGATTTTACAGCATGGGGATACAGTGTATAGAAGGAGATATCATCTTGTGCAATAGGAAGAGCCGTGCGCTGTGGTGAATTCTGATATTTCTATTTATTCCCTCATAGTGGAAGACGAAACTTATTTCCAGTTGAGGTTAACACAGATGAGATTGCCAATACCTCAGACACAGCCCACTGGAAGACTTAACACAGTCTTCACTCGCTCTAAAAGCCAGGGACCGCCCAGGTTGCCAGGTATGGAACACACTCATTGACATAAAGATACATTTCAATGCTGTTTACAACTCAACATGCACTTAAGTGCGAACGCCTGCTTCTCAGACAGTTAATTCATGACCGCCTTTCACTTCCAAGTGTAGCTTTTAATAAGTGAAGCTCGTAAATAACTACGAGATTCAGTAAATCATTAGCCATTAGCTGCTTTGCGTGTGTTGTTAATAAAAGGTTTGCCAGGTGAGGTTTATGTGTGCTCATTGGCCCTGTGAATTTTTAAGGAAGGCTTAAGCTTTTATATATACAAGTTCTGCACTAAATCATTTCACATTTGGAGTTACAATTTTCTGACAGTGCTGAGGATGGAAGTTACGAGCAACAATATGATTGCACGAATAAAAACCTTCACTCACAGCCAAGCACTATTATCAGGAAGGGAATAAACATCACTTTGATGCAATTAAAATATTTCTCACTGGTTTGGGGCTGCACAGGTGGAGAATTTGGCATACCTAAGAGGGAGTAATCACAGACGGGCAGAGTAGGGTATTGAACCTCAATACTTTTTTGGTACCGAGGAAAATGTTTCTGTAGCACCATTTATTGAAAACTGTCCAGACTGTACCAAAAGTTGGCACTGAACGCTTGCTCAGGCAAAGGCTTCAATGGCTGCTTGTGTTTGGACAAAAATGTACATATGAGAAGTTTGCCTTCTTCTGTCAAATGAAAAGAAATTATATTTATATTCCCCAAAGTAAGGTATAACCAAAAGTATTGCTTTGGTATTGGTACTAGGGGTGTAAAGATCAATCAATATATTGGAAAACCAGAACAACAGTCAGATATTTGGCTACACCAATAAGCAACCAGGACCACAATGGGAATAAGCCTTTGGGCTTTATTGTGTTTTTATCCTTTTTATGATTTGTGTATCTGGGGCATCTCTAGCTAGAGGGGTCACTTTATATTAATGATCGATAAAGAAGTTCAATCAATCAATCAAACACAAATCCAACCCAAATGCTGCAAGGCTCCTTTGTCTCGAGCTAGCTTGCTACATTCCCCAATCTACTACTTGCTAAATCCCACCCACAGGGTTCCTACATAGAAAGAAATGTTGGACTACCGTGTTCTACACTGCCTCAAGTCTTTACTTTGCATATGCAGTGTTCAAAACATTCCATTGTATCATACAATATACCAGTGTCACCTAATTTAAGATGGTGATGTGTGCGCTTACAGCCAAGTTACAGACAGGAGAAATAAACACAAGGCAAGTAACGCTAGCATTAGCAACTAATGCTACTTCCAAATACTGATCCAGACACTACCCCCTAACTCCTCCTGGTTAATAAAGCCATGTGGTGTTTTATTTACAGGGTCATGCACCTATTACAGTGCTACTGAAAATACTAAATTCAGAAGGATGACACTGACCCAGGAACTGAGGTAAACAATACCTAGTCAGCAACATTGTGGTGAAAAATGTATTCTTTAAGTCCTGGCTAAAAAAGGAAAAAGTTAAAGTAAAAAGTTATTTAGTGTGCCACTGCCTGTGTTTACTTTTGTTTTTGTGGACATAATTAGTTTGCTATTTCTGATTCTGCATTTGAAATAAAAAAAACAGGAAATAATCGATTTTCTTTATTCACATTTTAATTATTAAAAAAAAGTCAAAATAGCAAATCCTAATTGCGGATTTGAATCGCAGTGTATCGTATCGCTATAAATATATTGTTTTTGAATCAGATCGTGGACTGTGTCTTGATACATATCAAATCAAATCAGAGAGGGAGAGCAACCACCAGGGCTGAAAAATTAAGCCAATGCAGTGGCTAAAAACTGCAGTTCATCGAAAGGCCACTTGAGGCTGGCTCCAAAAGCGAGTCAATCCCGATAGAGAGAAATAAACATGTTTACAGCCTGGTAAATCACCCATTTAAATATATTAAGGCTTAAAATTACACATAATTAAGGACGTGGCAGGTGGGTGCCTTCTCAGGTGGCTAGCCTCTAGGTGGTTCAGCAACCAGGTTTCATTCTGCCCGCCTCAACTCCACCTCCATTTTTGGATTAGCCGGAGTCAGGCATTGCCAAGATGACGTGAGCCGGCGCTACCCGCTTCACAACGGCTCTTCAGAAACCTATGGGTGACGTCACGGACATTACGTCCATGCTTTATACAGTCTATGAGATATACACATCCCTAATCAGTACCAAAAGTCAGCTATTGAAAATTTTCAAATGGTATCCAGCTCTATGGGTAATTTGATGCTTTGCTGTTTAATTCTTGACTAAAACAGACACTTCCAGAGCACACAGTGTACATCAGTTGGCTGCATGGTTGCCAGAAACACAAATCTTTAGCTATGCAACACAAAGCCTTGTTCACCGAAGTGTGCTAACTGCAGCACCACTTCAGGTGGCCAAGTGCTGATCACAGGCTCAGTTCCTGAAGAGGAACAGGAAGCATTAGTCCTTATCTCCTTAGCAGCAAGCTGCTTTAGACAGGCTTCTGAAAAGGGGAAGGGGCTTTTGAGAAGCTGTGAGTACAAAATATTCAGCCACAGATAAAGACAGGAGGAGAAGAGATTTCCCTTTCTCCCCCTCACTCCATGTCGCCTCTTACCTACAAGGCTGTGGCAGATGCAGTGTTAGAGCAGAAAGCGTGTGCAATAAGCCATGAGAAACACGACCATCGCCATCCAGTGCCTAATTGCCGCGGTGTCGGCATGACGACGCAATTTGCATAGGAGAGACGACAAATGGCTGAATGAGATTTTATTCAAATCTGTCTCCTTTGTGGCTGCATTAAATGAAAGACATGCATACACTGCACTCCCTATTGCAGCTCCACAAAAGTACATCTGACCTCCATTTTGGGTCCATTTGCATCTCGTTGACATGTTTCACACAGAAACAGTGCTTCCCGTTTTCTCCCCACAGAGAACAGTTTTAACACAAACCTCCTCAACCCTTTGCACTTCCAATTTCTAATATTAACTAGATTTGAATAATCATTCTATTATGCTGTCAGGTCCCAAAATCCCCACGCTAGTTTGGGGAGGTTGAGATATTTCCAGACCTGTAACCAACAAAAATCAGATTTAGCTTTGTTTCTATTTGAATATAGTCCAATCATAAGGCAAAAATGAATCTGTGGTTTGGAAGCTGAAACTGACGAGCATGAATACAATGCTCCTATTTCATGCTACCATTACTATGAAATCCAGGAATATGTAGGCTATATGCTGCACTGAATACTAGCTGAACCTCAGAAAGCCTTTGGCTAAATTATACATACATGTATTTATGCTACCTGTGGGTAAATTTACCATGGTTTCTGAAGTGGTGTGGGAGAGGATTTTTTATAACGTATCTCTTTTATTGATTTGAAATAACTAAATAAATAATAATAATTTAATTACTCAGACATTAGGTGGAAGTGAGACAAATATAGAAAAAAGAGACTAATTATTATTATTAATATATATATATATATATATATATATATATATATAGTTAAAATAATAACTAAGATTAAAGGATTTTTTTAAACTCAATAGACAAATGAGAAAAAAAAGGATGATCAGCAACTACAAAGGTCTTTCAGATTTAAATGCTTAGACACAGTGTTTCTACCAACCAGACTGTTAATATGCATGGAGGTGGATGCAGTTTATGCTTTAGTACCGGTGTTACTTATACATGAAGAAAGCTTTTCCACATAGGTAGAATATTTGCACATAACACAGAATGTGCCAGGGCTTGTCATATTTTGAGGAACAGTCTTTCGATGTACATCAGATATGTCAAAGAGTAACGTAGTGTAGGATATCTCTAATCCACAGAAAGTGGGCTGGGGAGGAGGTGTCTTCCACTCAAAGTCACAAACACTACAAAGTTAGAAGAATGGTTTGATGTTCACTCGATAGAGTTACTGCCGTAACTGCAGAAAATATTCATTGCATGTCTACTGTAGAAATTCTGATACTGAATACTTCAGTAATTCAAGAGGCAGGAACTTTGTTTGGGTCTATTTATGGAGCCTGACTTTAGTCCAGTAGATTCAGTGGAGACATTTACATTGGATTCCATGTTCAGCACACATAGAAGATGAGACTTGATGGACTTGATGAAGAATATCTTCCCTCTACTCCTTAATGAGGCTAACATCTAAATCGTCCTACCACAAGAATTTAATCCCTGACAAAGACTCAGTTTGGTTTGATTGAATTAACTCACTGAGCTGAGCTATGATGCTCTTAAGTTAAAAGGAATAAAATATATGAAATGGTGTTTGTGGTGATGTTTGGGAATTCAGGGTTCAGATTATGGGCAAACCGATGTACCTGTAGGTAACAAAGAAAATTACTCTTTGGAATTGAACATTTTCTGACTAAGTGATGGAAAGATGTGAAAGTGCCATCAAAGTATAGAACCTGGAATGTTTTGATGCCGTAGGTAGCCCCGATGAGAAACGAAACAGATGAAACAGATTGTAGTGAGTTAGACCAGTAGACCAGTGGTTCTCAGACTTTTTCATGCCCCCCTTCAAAAGCTGAAAAAAAGCTCCTGCCCCCCCACCACACACACACACACACACGTAAGTGGATTGAATTCTTATCAATCATTTACAATATTGGGGGAGCAACAAATAAGAAAGGAGCCCAGTTGAATTCGATTGAAATGAAAGAAATGATTCAGGTCAGCACGATAGCATCAGCAAAGCCTTGTTTTTTTATTTCCCAACATAAATCATGTTCATTCAACTTAGCTCCACTCCATATTTTTCCCCTGGTCCTCCACGCCCCCCTGCAGTGCCTCCCCAGGGGTGCCTGCCCCCCAGTTTGAGAACCAGTGAGTTAGACAGACATAGGAAGAGACATGAAATTAAAATGTTTCCTGAATTGCTTCCAAATTTTTGGATTGCACTTATTAATATAGCCTGGGATAGGGTGTTTGAGAGGGGAGTACAAAGTGGCAGCCAATGAGGTTGGTAGGCACAAGGTGCTTCCTAACTGCAACTATTCAAGTGGAGGTTGTAAAGTAGTAGGACAAATCCAATACTGTAACGCATGCAAGTTAGCTGCCCAATAGTAAGACTGAACACTAGGTAATGCCATGCCATGCGAGAGTAACTATTTAAGCATGATTTATGCACGCTATACTGTCGCAAAAGCATAAATATAATTATTTATTCATAGTCACAATTCAAATAACAATCTTGACCCATCTGCAGGCAACTTTCAAATTTCACCCCTCAAAAAGGCAAACTTAATGACAAAAGCCTACAAAAAGGAAAATATTTACATCAACATTTTTGATTCAAGCCTGCTTCAAACTAGTTGAGTCAAAACTGCTGTTTGTTATTGCGCCATATGTATTAGCCTTGTTGTGAAACTCCAGCGCTCAGAAGTTGTGTGGGCTGGCGAGAGTGGCAAAACTTGTCAGAGTCATCCATCATTGCTGGGTAGACTACCCACCTCTGGTGGCACAGCTGTTTGGGCAGTGACACCGGTGTGCCAGCCGTGGCCCCTACATCTGCTGCTGGGATGGTGTTGACAGGGTCATCTGTGGCTTTGTGGAACGCGACAGCAAGCATAGCGCTGTCTGCAGCAGAGGGACTGAGAGAGACAAAACACAGGGTCAGAGGGCTAGAAGTGATATTTTGGGTGGAAATGAGTTTGAAGTTGATTTCATATCAGCTTGCTGCTCTGTTTATCTGGAAGAAAAGGGAATGGCCAGCAGAAAAAAACTGAAATGTAAACAGGTCATTATTGGGTTGATTTTTCTTCTTGTAGGTTCTTGAAAGGAATTATCACTCTGCTGATGCCGTTATGTGGTGGAAGTTTTAATTGATGGAAACTGAATCATTCAAATTGTGTTCAGCTGACATATCAGGTTTTGTTTTTCAGTAGACAAAATTATTCAGCAAACATGGGACTTTGACAGAAAAGTGTTACTGCCTCATGCTGTGAGCAAGCTAACATTCCTATTGATGGAAGGCAGCGTACCTGTTCTCTTAACAGATGATACTGAAAACACAGTGCAAAGAATCAGTCATTGCCTCAGGTTCTTCATGATGCATAAATCAAAGTGAACAAAGTATAGATGAGGATTTAATGTTAAAACCAATTGGGCGTCATGCAAGAACCACCCGTACGAACAGATTTGTTCTTAACTGACACGTTTAAGGGATTTATAAGAATTTGTGGCATTCACCAGTTTTCTCATACTTAGAATTTTCTCTTAAGTCCTAACGTAATTCACAAGTGGTCCACGCCTGTGGTATGAGTCACGTACAGAAAGTCTGCCTGTCGCCACAAACACTTGTCTGACTTAAGAGTTATAATGCCTCAATCTGAATGAATTTGGAGTCACTGAAATCAACTAAAATAAAACGTAATGTAAAATTAATATTCTGTTCACCGTGTGTGTGTGTGTGTGTGTGTGTGTGTGTGTGTGTGTGTGACATGTATGATGACTTGCCAATTTACTGACAGGATCAACAACAGGGTTTTCTTTAGATGGTACTGGCATTAGTATTTTAAATAAGTTATTTAATTATAACTTAAACAATTCGGTAGAAAATTCACATACAACAGCTGCCTCTGGGTCTATATGGGTCTCTATCCAGGGGAACATCCTACGTTGCACCCAGCAGTGTAACATCACCTATTCGTGATTGTCACATGCCCTTGACCACCTCCCAATTAAGTCATCATTCCTTCTTTATTTCTGTAATTGTATGGATCTGGAATGACACAGTGTTGTGTTGTTGACCTTAATAATATTTTCTAATTTTTCAGGTTCCCTAATAATAGCACTACTAAAACTGCTAAATGTGTTTTGTTTTAATCTGCTGATTTTTTGCAGCAGGACTTCAGGCTCCACAAATACTTTTTATGCTTTGGTGACACTTGTGAATGAAACCTGCCCACAAAAGGAGCAGAGCAGGTGGTCTTATATAGCAATTTGTCAGTTATTCTAATGATCAGGTGGCATTCATCAAGTGGAAACAAGCAATTTCAGACAAGTTTGTACAATTGAGAGGGTTTGGTGAATCCAACTTGAAACACTCAAGGTCCCCTTAATAGATTTTTCCGAGGCTTTCACACGCATCTCACGTTCACGTGTTCAGAAGCAGAAGGAAGTTTGCTCAGTTGTCATTACATGATTTAAGTATGGAATTTCTGTCACATGATAGGTTGTATAGGGCGGAGGGTGGAATATCAGGCTCAAAACCCAGATCACATGGTTTGCAAAAAAAGCAAATGTTTTATTCTAGACTCCCTGTGATGTAGCCACAAAATGCATATTCACTCATGAAATATAATCATCAAATATGACTTTGGTCCAGTAGATTCAGTGGAGACTTTTACATTGGATTCCATGTTCAGCACACATAGAAGATGAGACTTGATGGACTTGATGAAGAATATCTTCCCTCTACTCCTTAATGAGGCTAACATCTAAATCGTCCTACCACAAGAATTTAATCCCTGACAAAGACTCAGTTTGGTTTGATTGAATTAACTCACTGAGCTGAGCTATGATGCTCTTAAGTTAAAAGGAATAAAATATATGAAATGGTGTTTGTGGTGATGTTTGGGAATTCAGGGTTCAGATTATGGGCAAACCGATGTACCTGTAGGTAACAAAGAAAATTACTCTTTGGAATTGAACATTTTCTGACTAAGTGATGGAAAGATGTGAAAGTGCCATCAAAGTATAGAACCTGGAATGTTTTGATGCCGTAGGTAGCCCCGATGAGAAACGAAACAGATGAAACAGATTGTAGTGAGTTGGACCAGTAGACCAGTGGTTCTCAGACTTTTTCATGCCCCCCTTCAGAAGCCGAAAAGAGCTTATGCCCCCCCACCACACACACACACACACACACACACACACACACACGTAAGTGGATTGAATTATTATCAATCATTTACAATATTGGGGGAGCAACAAATAAAAAAGGAGCCCAGTTGAATTCGATTGAAATGAAAGAAATGATTCAGGTCAGCACGATAGCATCAGCAAAGCCTTGTTTTTTTATTTCCCGACATAAATCATGTTCATTCAACTTAGCTCCACTCCATATTTTTCCCCTGGTCCTCCACGCCCCCCTGCAGTGCCTCCACAGGGGTGCCTGCCCCCCAGTTTGAGAACCAGTGAGTTAGACAGACATAGGAAGAGACATGAAATTAAAATGTTTCCTGAATTGCTTCCAAATTTCTAGGAAAAATATGTTCAGAAATGCCCAAGTATCTTCATCTCTGCCGGCCCTGCTGGTGGATCCATAAAGAAAACTCTACTCCAGATCACATGATTTACAAAAAAACAAATGCCACACTAGACTCTCTCTCCCTATGATGTAGCCATGAAATGCATATTCACTCGTGAAAAATAATCATCAATCATAATGAGAAATATGAAACTCTTGAAATATAATCATGAAATACTGTTTCTTCAACAAAACACTGTAACAACAGATAGAGAATGCACGTACACTGTACTGTAATATTCTTATATCATGTGGAAAGAAATGTTTGACTGACTTTGAAGTTACTAAACATTAAACCTAATTGGAACAGGGGGTTAATGCCAACACATGTTTAACTTTACACGCATGTAAATGGAAAGGACTTGTGCTACACCATAAAATACCACAGACAATAGATATGTTTTCATCCTGCTGTCAAGTTAAATTAAAGTGATCTTTTAAAAGAGGCTGCTGTGAAACAGATGTTTTCTCTTTCTTTCTGTGACTTGGATTGAATTTCCCAGACTTCCTGAATGTCAAACCACATTTGCACAAAGGAAACATTACATGCATCTTCCATTTCCATTCATCTATTTTCAACCATCACATCTCAAACACTCATATAAACACAACTTGAAGAAGCCTTGGCGGTTGTCACCTGTGAATTCCAAAAACTAAAGGACAACAATAAATAAAGCAGAATTCTCCAGTCAGCATGATAAAGCGGTCAAAAAAAGGAGATGCTGTAAATATTACGAGGAGGAGGAGGGATGAAGTCATTTTGCAGTTCAAACCCACAAACAAGCCCGAAGAGCTGATGGAAGGGAAGGATGCTGTTGCTCCTCTCCTCAGCTGCTCCACCCCAGCAAGCTTCTCCTCTCACCTCCCCTGCTGAGAAGTCAGCTTTCATGTTCTTTTCAAAGTCTCAGGTAGTATTACCCTGGGCAACCTTGACAGAGCCCGGGGCAAAGGCAGCACTCGGCTCTGTACCTGTGCAAACACACACAGGAGAGCGTGCAGCAGGTACGCTCACTGCAACACATGCACACCACCAACCTAGCACCGATGCTCCCTCTTCCTACCCACCCACGCGGTGACTGCGCGCGCACACAGACACGCACACACACACACACACACACACACACACACACACACACACACACACACACACACACACACACACACACCCTTTGATTGTCTCCACGCTGTGGCTGTCATTAAGACTCATTAAGGGGGATGGTTTTATTGAAGGCGGTCGTGTTGAGGCATCTGCTGAATTATTCATACGTGCCTTCCACTGCACACTCTCTCTCTCTCTGTCTCTCTCTCACACACACAGACACACACACACACACATCGTTGAAATGCAGGAAGCTGGAGCAGACTACAGAGAGAGAGCGAGAGAGAGAGATATGCAGCCTATATAGGTCACTTCCTCCTCCACCCGCATCACTCAGAAGTGGGACTGGAAGGAGGAGGGAGGGAGACAGAGAGTGAGGCTTATTATAGCAGGCAGGCAGGCAGACACATGCACACACACACACACACACACACACACACACACACACACACACACACACACACACAGAAACACAGGTCCTAGCAGATAAAGGAGTGTACCCCTCAGAGAGTAGATTGTCATGGCTATGAATGAAGCTCAGAGTGGCTTTTGCTAGAAGGTAATACTAATTCATTGTTGAGAGACCCAGAGAGGGAGTCAGTGTTTTTTATGTGTGTGTGTGTGTGACTGTGTATCGGCATGAAGGCCAGTATCACAGATCAGAAGGAATTGATCAGATGCCCACCGTTTCATCACATGAGGCCCCCTCTGTGCTGAATACACGGCAAATACAGTATGCACGAAAATTGATACACATTTCCATTTAGTTCATATGTTCCATCAAATATTCAATACATACAATCAGGGTTTAATATGCACAATAATGTGGCTGCAATAGAAAGCAAAAAGGAAAATAAGTGCTGTGGGTAAATGTCGATGGAGGCTAAAATAATTAGACTAATGTTACTTGAGGTTTATTACAAATGAGGTCTTATTTTTGCGATTTTGACCATTAGTTCCATGAGCTACTCAAAAAGTTTATTGCTTTGATTTGAGAGTGCAGCGACATCGCCACATCTTATTTCATTCGGTTGGTCGAGAGTGCAGCACCCCCTACTCAAAAACATGTTGCCGCAGCTATGGTTTAAAACAAACCTCCACACTTATTTGGAAAAAGATTGTAAACCATCACAGTTTGCAGACCGATTTCGTAGTTCAACTTTAACCTACTGTACTTAACGTAGTTCTCTGCACACAGTTTTCCTGTACAATGAGCAGAGGTGTAGTGGTGCGGATAAATGTGTATACAGCAAATGCCCACCTCTGGGCAGGGGGATTTATTGTATACTATTAATACTCACTCTCCTTTTAGCTCCCCATTTGTGACCTCAGTGAAATACAATCAGACTGTGGCCAGCTTTTCAGCAACAGTATTGCAAACATGGCCTCGCCGTTCTCTAAGCTGTACAAGCTGTATGCTACGTCCACTGTCCACATTCTGTGGAAATACTGGATTTAAACGTTGGTTTCACCCTGGGAAAAGATGTTTTCATCCCAGACAGAGAGTAAACAACCTGTGAGAAAACTAACATACCTTTGAAGATGCAAACCGATACCAGAAAAAAACATTTCTACTTTTAAAAAAAAGTATTCACCACCAAAGGTTTGCGTTGAGAAGTCCATGTGACCGAGTCGCTGAGAAACATACCGACCGGCACAATCACAATGTTAGTAGGTCTCCAACAACTACTGAGAGAAATCTGGCTTTTTAGCTGGTGAAAGCTTCACCATGTTCCACTTCACCAAGCTTCAGTTAGTCACTGGTTAGTCTGCTGATCAGGTAACATACAGTGATGTAACAGTACAGTGGGGCGGTGGTGGCTTAGTGTAGAGCAGGATGTCCACTGATCAGAAGGTCAGCTGTTCAATCCCAGCTTCCCTTGGCCCACATGTCGAAGTGTCCTTGGGCAATAGGGTTGAACCCCAAATTGCTCCTGAGGGCTGTGTGTGTGAATGATTAATTTCTTTGAGCAGTTGGGAGTTGCGTGTCATATGTAGTGTAAAGTCCTTTTTTACCATAGTCCATTTGATGAGACAAGATTGAGCACTGAACCAAACAGTAAAGTAAGTGAAATTCTCAAAATCAAGCAGAAATTGTGTGGATGTAATGAGTCTTAGATGAAAGGCTTACTTTGTTGGTTCTTCAAGATCATTCCATGTATTTTTCAACCACAAGCAGTGCGACAACTCTTCCTGTTCCCATTCTCTCTTCTCTCCTTCTGTCGCTTTCAGCAGGTATTTCTGCCTCCGGAGCTTTGGGGTCTGGATCTGTGGTTGTGGGCCGCCTGCTGCCCCCGTGTTCCTGTTCGACAACTGCTACCACAGTTGTTGTTATTGGCTCTGTTACTGATGCTGACATTATTCTTCCTATAGCTGTCATTCCTATTATTACTAATTTATTAATATTAACACTATAATTACTATTCTACTATATATATATATAAAAAAATTAAATTCTACGTGGTCTTTGCATTGTGCCTCCCTAACCCTATTCCATTCCCCCAAACCCCTCCCTCTCTCTCTCTCTCTCTCTCTCTCTCTCTCAAAACCTAACACGGCAGCAGCGGATCGCCGCCCACCACTGAGTCTGGTTCTGTCCAAGGTTTCTGCCTCTTAAAGGAAGTTTTTCCTTGCCACTGTTGCCAAATGCTTGCTCATGGTGGGATTTGTTGGGTCTCTATTAATATTATAAAGAGTACGGTCTAGACCTGCTCTATAGGAAAAGCGCAATGAGATAACTTCTGTTATGAATTGGCGCTGTATAAATAAAACTGAATTGAATTGATGGTTTCCTGTTGGTGTTTCCAGTTTCATGCGTTTTTCTGTGGGTGTACTGAGTGCAGCTGATATCGAGCAGGAAAATAATACACCTTTGAATCGAGCTCTGGAAGGCCACTCTCTGAAGAGCAAGGCCTTCACTGGCTTTCCGAGCAGAGAAACGAGCACCGCTTTTCCTGCTCGCTTGACAGGCAAACACAGCGTGACTAGTGTGTGTGTGTGTGTGTGTGTTCTTGGGCTCACAGGGGCAATATCACTGCAAAGGTTCACTGCTTCTCCTTGTCACCTGCGTTCCTCTGTCCTCACCTGATGTCTTGTCAGTGACCCAAATGTCAAGTGCATCTGTGCGTGAGTGTGTGTGTGTGTGTTTGGTGTGTGTGGTCAACTGGGCATTGGAGAAGACAGATCTGGGTCAGGCAGTTCCCATGAGTGTGTCCGAGCGCTCCGCGACGGATGACATGTCTGATGTGAACGAGTGAGCAAGGAGGAGAGGGAGAAAGACTGAGAGAGTGAGTGTGCAGCCAGACAGTGGAACAGCCAAGGGTCAGTAGAGGACAGAGCCATCGCATGATCACACACACACACACACACACACACACTGCTGTAGCCTTGTAGCTAATCCACATACATCATCGCATCAATGCTGTGACACTCGGTGTACAGTGTGTACTGAATGTATACATGTATTTATTTCTGCACCAGTACTTAAAGTAAAAGCTATTACTGCCCAGTCACATCAGAAAGTGGCACAGCTAAATTCCTTCACACGCCCCCATGAAATAGGTGGTGCTAGAAGCTAAGTGGTGTGGTCAGGATTTGTGAATCATGTGTTGCTTGTGACTAGTTTTGTTTGTGGCAACATAAATACAAAGAGTAAAGCACAAAAATTAAATTGGCCAGTGCAACAAAGCTAGCATGATAGCTTCTTCTATGCAGGTTCAAAATTAACTATTTTGTTCAACTTAGCAAGGGTCTCGCCATGTTGTGTCCAGCTTATACTCGCCATAGAAGAAGAGGAGAGCCCAGATCAAATGTCCACTCTTAAATTAATATTTTCAACGTATTAAATGACAATGTGTAACGATACGAGTCCTCGTAGTGATGAACATGCAGAGAATTATCACCTGAATCTGCAGCTCTCCTCGGCTTTACAAAGCTTTATAGTGAGTTTCAGCTCATTGTTTAGCTGTCTGGCCCACAACTTTACTGTTCTGGTTCACTCTCACTGCTTTCATAGCGTTGATTTCAGCAGCAGCAGGCAGCTGTCTTCAGCAAAAATGCTCTAAAAACCCACTGTACACTACCTGCCCCGCACCAAACGGCAAGCAGACACAGTTAGAGACTAGAGCTGAAAGAGTGAATATATTGGACATACATTCAACACGTGCCCACAAACACAACTCCAAATTAATGATAATGTTGCTCTGTGACTGCTGGATGTGTAAATAAACAACTGCTTGCTAACATGTTCACCATATCAACTTCAGAATCAGAATCAGAAATACTTTATTGATCCCAGAGGGGAAACTCTTTTGTTACAGCAGCTCACTATTACGTAAGTGCACACAGGAATAGAAGTTCTAAGTACCAAGTGGCTATAAGTATAAAATTAAAATAAGTTTGAAGTACAAAGTGGATTTACCGGTTGATGATAATAATACGGTATAACTTAAAAGGTGATGATATGTCAATGTGTCAAGAATAACCACACCCTCAAATTCTGCGAAGAGCCTTGCTTCCAGCTTATTTGAAAAATGGAACAGAGGAGCGTGCAATATTTGGGGGGGGCAAATGTTTGTATGAGGCATGGCATCGTGGCTACGTTGTGTGCGACTACACAGGGATATGAGAACACTGGGGACACTGAGTGACCTAACACTGGTATTGACCTGCAGGCCTGCTGTGCTGCTTTTCAGAGGTAACCAATCATGAGCTGCCGCTGATTGGCTATTTGAGACGCTGCTGCAAAGGCACGGAGGCCGGCGGTGCTTTGACTGTCACTTAAAAGCACATCTATGCCTGTTTGGGTACCTGTGTTGAAGTTGGTCTAGTGGTGGCTCTCCCAGTGTGTGAGTGCCAGTACATAGTTGTAGCCATGCTGTTTAGAGTGGTTAACATTACTGTTAGTCAGTCCTAAATGTCTAGAAAGGCAACACTGTCGCTTATCAGTTATCAGAGGGCACATGTGTTGTGTTTACTGCCCAGGCCCGGACTGAGAGTAAGGGCAGTGTAATGGATAAACAAAGAGAAAACAACATGGAGCAGCTACACTCACTCAGACCTGTAGAACATCAGCCACCCTGCTTACTTTTAACCTGATCTCTGCCTGTCACCAGTGTGGAATGTGCGTGGCTGAGCAGGGTGGGAAAAAATGGATAGCACAGGTGAAAGAGAGAAGGAGAAAAAGAGAAAAGGTGGAGCTGAGAGGGAACGTATTAAAAGGAGAAAAGCCCGGGAGGAAAGTGTAGCTAAATGCTGCAAAATTACAGATATGTTCATGAGCAAAGGACGTGGTTAGTGTTATAAAAAGTAAAAAAGCATACTAGCAGGGCCACCCTCAGCATATCATATCACAACTACGTTTCCCGAGTCAATTCTGTTTAAAAAAAATAATAAATGGCATCAACACATCATGCTATGAAAGCAGGCGATGCGTATGCATGGAAATAATACAGAAAATAAAGACATACTCTTTTCCGTCAGACGGAAGTATCTACAGTTACTTAGAGCTACCAGAGCTTCATGATGATCAACACAAGTCCAGTCAGCGCTCCGAGGAAATGCCAGGTGCAAAACACTCAAAAATGCACAAAAATTATGTAGCCTTAATTATGGAAGTGCAATTGACTAACTCTTGAAACTGAAGACACTTGGCTGTTTTAAACTATTTTGGATGTCTTTTGAAGCAGTATTTGGGTGTAGTAATAAAGCTAAAAGATATGTTACTGGTATAAACAGTTAACATATTTCAACAAAACGCTGACAGTATACGTGGTCTGTTGTGAATGTGTGGAGCTTGGCCTGGGTTGATGTTAGATTCCTGTCCTGAATTATTATCCCAGCCGGTCCCTGTTACTGCCACAGAAGAGAAAAAAATCTTTTGTTAGTGTTCAACGGCATCTCTCCTCCAGTGTTACCAGATGTCTCCAGATGTTTCTGAACCTGCAAAAGCAGCTAACCTGATAAACAATGAATGGACAATTTTATAATTATTAAAGCTGTAGGCAATAATTGACAGATCAACTTTCCTGCTCAAAATTTGATCCTGCTCTTTGTATCCTGACTACTTCTTGGTTCCCGTCTAATCACATGACACTCCATGATGCAGCTGGTGTCCGTTGTACTTTATGAATTCAGACTTTGATACGTGTTTCCAGCAAGTCCACAAGGGCTCAGGGCTGCTCCACTGTAAAATCTGCTAGTGCTTCATGGCACGGTCATGGGCTTTCTGTAAGTAAGCAATTCTGCAGAATTTCTTGGAGGAATGAAAAATTCACAGCATTCTAATGTTTAAAACAATGGCACACAAATTTCAAATATACAGAGCAGGAGATGATGGTGAGCCATGGTGTTTCCTATTTATGGTTAAAGGTTCTGGAGCAGAGGTCAAGGGTCCACTCAGTTCCTAGTATCCAAAACCCTTGGTCTGTATGTTAATATGTAATAAATTAAATCCAAGTTGATTTATGCACATCTGGTTCTGGTAGACCTTCCACTGGCCTGTTTTGAGTCAGATCTGTGAAAACCTCTTACTATGAAGATGGATGGATAGACTTCTGAGTGATGTAAAAGTTTTTTCGTAGATTGGTAAATAACATTTTTAACTAATTAAATAAATTTTAGGTGTCAGTACAGTCCAAAAGCAGTGATATATTGATTCTTTTTGAGGCAGAAGAACCTTAGGGGAAAAATTATAGGAAAATCACTCCTTTAATCAATCAGTCAGGTGCCTCACTAACTTGCAGCAAAAACAGGATCATTTTGTAAGAGCTAAGAAAAAAGAAAAACAGACATTTAAAAAATAGTTTTTTTTAACATGAGATCAGGGTGGATAGAATCTGCACTGAATGATCCCTCACTGAGAGCCCTTTTCACCACATAATAATGAATGACACACCAGGTTGTAGAAATAATACTCAGCAATCAACTCAAACCACTAAAGTTTTGAAAATCCATCATTAATTCACCATGGGTTGAGTGTTCACGAAGCACCGAGCTGTACGGCTGTGGCTAAATTGGTTTTAATGGATTTCATGGGGTGCTGTTCATGGGCTGTTTGATTGACAAAGAGGTTTGAGAGTTGCCACAGCCCCCTGCTCTCGCTCTGTCCCCGAGCAATGCACCATTGATCAAACACATACAAACTGTCACTCTGTATTGCCAGGACGCCAGTGACGGACTCACCAGTTACTTCAATCATTAGTCAGTCAGCCTCACATCCAAAAGCTGGAGTCACAAGCTGAAGCAGGAGGATGTTGCATACATTTTCATTTGGTTCAAGGTAAAACAGAATTGTTTTTGGATTGTATGATTTCAATTCAACAAATGTCTTTGGAGTAATGAATTACTGCTTAAGTGACACAAAAGACAGTACCTTAATTACATTTTCATAGCAACAGAGATATAAATAACAGTAGTCTTTACTTACTTTTTCCACCTTTCACAGTATCTGCTCAAGAGTTAAAATTAAAAAAAAGAAAACGTATGAATTAACTTTGACAGGGATGTACAAGCAGATCCATCTGAATTCTGCTGTCCAATGTACATAATCAAATACCTACCACAATCCAAAGTGTGACCTGCAATCTGTGATGTCCTTCAATGGCAATTGGCTCTCCATCTCCATGGAGACACCACGGGGACATAGGAGTGGATGTCCACACAGGACATGAGAAATGAGTACAATTATGGTTTTTGAGAGGTAATTATATGTGTGTTGTGGTGGCAAGGGCCCATAAATAACGCTGGATTCACCCCATGTGCTTGTCCGGTAATTGAAGAACAATGCGGTGGGAGAAGGGAGCTGGGTGCATGCTGCATCACGATAGCACCTTGTCCATTGTGGTCCCCTTTCACCCCG
Source organism: Siniperca chuatsi (assembly GCF_020085105.1). Taxonomy (NCBI): domain Eukaryota; kingdom Metazoa; phylum Chordata; class Actinopteri; order Centrarchiformes; family Sinipercidae; genus Siniperca; species Siniperca chuatsi. The sequence continues at coordinate 5,636,680 of NC_058056.1, read as the reverse complement.
GGAGAAAGGAAGGTCAGTCAGCTGAATGATATGAAGCACCAAGGCTACAACTCTGCCAATGAGCGTCTCTAATAGCATGGTGGAGAGTAAAAAAAGGAAAGAGCTTGTCAGCGTGTGTGGCTTTTGTAAAGACATTAGATAAGGTGTGGAAATCTGTAAGCGCTAATACATGTACTACTCAGGTCCTGAGAGTTTTAAAGTATTGGGATACCCATAGCACGCAGAGAACATATGCAAATCAATCAGAGGTTTGAAAAAAAGACATATTGGACTGGGAGGGTTTCCTGAAAAACATACACTAAATACAGACCCCTCCTGTAATTTCACTGATGGCTTAACAGTCTCTGTCTGCCCCTTCCCAAAGCAGTTTATCATCTCCTGCAGAAACGATAGGACAGTATATAAGTAGCTCACAACACACAAGAGCTTTTCTCTGAGTACAGGGGGTGGTTAAGTAGCTATCCTTGCACGCTCTGAGCGAACATCAAAAGTGATGGGACCGTGTTTCATCGGGGCTTCCACTGCTACAGCGCTAAGAGCTGGAGAAATTCTCTAACAAAGAGCACACTTTGGCTGTAAGTAGGTTAACATTTAACATATTTTTTGCCAGGCCTACTCCATTGTACAGTTAATCCCAGCACACTTCAAATGGTTTGTTTATTTTTAGTCCTCTATAGGCTTTTTGAACTGTAAATCTTATCTCTTGATTTTTTCAAATGCCGTGGGTTGAATACCAGTCTTCTGGCACATGTTGGCAACTTTCTGCCTTACCAGAGTGTTCTTGAACAAGTCTTGAATCCCTTCCAGCTCAGGAGTCATACAGTAAAGTAAGTAGCGTTGTAAGAAAACACATGCATTAAAGAACATAAACATAAATGCTGGATCTGCGTGATTCTAAGCTCACCATCAACCTCATTGAGGACCAAACACTCTTGGTCAGGCTTCCCTCTTCCTCCACACACACACACACGATCCTCAACATACCTTTCCTGGTCATACCATTCTCTTCCCCTACCATGGGCGCCTTCTACAGACCTCTGAAGTCCCCCTTCTCCTGCTATCAGTGACTCTTTTCTTTGTCTTTCCCTCTCCTTTTCCTGCAGAGAGCAACGTGTTTGTGCATAATTTTCATTTCAAGGGGTCACATAAATTCTCCTCCATGCAAATGAGTGAAACTCTCCGAAGTAATAATCACCTGAAACCCCCGCTCACACACACAAACACCCCAGGTGGCTCCATATTGCATCGCCAACATGAATAAATAATTAAATGAAATCAAATTTTTTTTATTTCATTTCCACAGCAGCTGAATCCAATTCTGTCTCCACCCTTTGAGGATGACACCCAGGTGACCCTCAGGTAAAATTACCGCCATTCAAGACATTACACAAACACTTGTGAAAAAGTGTTTGCTCCCTTCCTGATTTCTTATTTTTTTTGCATGTTTGTCACACTTAAATGTTTCACATCATCAAACAAATTTAAATATTAGTCAAAGATAACAAGTAAACACAAAATGCAGTTTTTAAATGAAGGTTGTTATTATTAAGGGAAAACAAAATCCAAACCTACATGGCCCTGTGTGAAAAAGTGAGTGTCCCCTAAACCTAATAACTGGTTGGGCCACCCTTAGCAGCAACAACTGCAATCAAGCGTTTGCGATAACTTGCAATGAGTCTTTTACAGCGCTATGGAGGAATTTTGGCCCACTCATCTTTGCAGAATTGTTGTAATTCAGCCACACTGGAGGGTTTTTGAGCATGGACTGCCTTTTTAAGGTCATGCCACAGCATCTCAATAGGATTCAGGTCAGGACTTTGACAAGGCCACTCCAAAGTCTTCATTTTGTTCTTCTTCAGCCATTCAGAGGTGGACTTGCTGGTGTGTTTTGGATCATTGTCCTGTTGCAGAACCCAAGTTCTCCTCAGGTCCCGAACAGATGGCCGGACATTCTCCTTTAGGAGTTTTATGTGTATATGTATGTCTGATATGTGGTGATGGAGTAAAAAAATAGTAATATATGAAACAGCTGGCAGCATCAATGGCATTTACAGAGAGACAATGGAAAGAATAAATAAATATGCCCACTGATCTCTGAAATAATACATTTAATAGATTGTGTCTGTGGTGTTTTCCTCATAAATTTCATTTTAGCCTAGAATATGAGATGCCTCCATAATTTTTCTACAAACTGCATCCACACAGTGAAAACTATATTCAAGTAATATGTCCCTCTCTTTGCTTAGGAAAACAACATCCTATTTCTCAGCCACATAAATATTTCAGTAATTTTCTCTCAGTTTCATGCGATTGCCTTCCCAGGCGAGTGCACTAACTCACGTGAGGCTGCCAGGAGCCACAACAACACTCAACAATCTCTTATTCCAGGTCAAGAGGTTCATGACTTGAGGAAGCCCGGGTGGCTGGCACCTAAAGCGCTCCAGTGACGCGACCTGCAGGTGACGACATGCTGGATTTCTTATGACGCAGCAGCAGGATGTGGGTATTTCGGGATGGGAAAGGAGATGTCATGCTTGCAATGACTAACCCATGACGACCATTACATAGATGTCTTGGCTTCTGTCTAAAAGAACATATGTCCTTTTTATATGGTGCTTCAGTTATAGCACACACTGCAAGTGGGGCCTAAGGGAGTTTTATAGGAAAACCAAAGAGTTGAGAGAAATGTTTTATTCTACATACAGAGCTAAAGAATGAATGAAGTGAGGGAGCGGCATTAGTGAGAATTGCATTAAACATTTGTCTGTCTTTTTTTAAGATTATGTTTAAAACTGCACTAATTAATATTTTTATATTAACAATGGATCAAATGACTACATGTAATTTGAAAGGACTGTAAGGCATCACTCAGCTCTACAGAGCCTTTTAGCCTCTTTTAGCTCGTTGCACACTACCTGCCCAGCACCAAATGGTGAGACGAAGTTAGCCACCAGCTACTGGTAGAGGAGATTTAAGCAGCTAAAGAGCCAGACATTTTTCTCAGGAGTTGGCAGAGACAGAATGGAGCTAGGAGATTGAATATTGGACTTAATGTACATTTGTGACGTGGACACAAACATGACAAATGAATGCTAATGTTACTCCGTGTCTGCTGGATGTGTAAATTGCAACTGTTTGCCAACACGTTTGCCATAAAATTAGCTAACTTTCTAAGTTGATAATAAATCAACGTTGTTTTCTCTTGCTTTAAAGGCAGAATAAGTAGGATTTGTCGGTTGCTGTTTGTAAACACATGATTCAAAGTTGGCCCCTCCTCCCCAGCTCAGAGCGAGAGAGAGAGAGCTAAAGAATGACTGAAGAGAGGGAGTGGCGTTAGCGAGAACAAAGCAGTGAATCAGAGAAATAAAACATTATTTAGATTGTTTCACGGCGGTTACGTTCTAAAGCATGTCCGCTGCTCTCTGCCCTGCGTGTGTGTGTAGCTCAGACCTGACCTATTGCCACACCTCGGTTTAGCGCTGTACCAGCCCTGGAGATACATTTATGACACAGACAGAGAGCCGTAAGTGATGATTGAGAGGGATTATTTTTGTATGAGTCTATACATAATTCTGCCTTTAAGGGACACAGGGCAATAAAAGTTTCCAAAAAAGTGCACATGTTCATTATTTTGTCACTGGAGGACTCCTGTGAGATACAATGGAAGGCTAGCATGAATTCTTCCGTTGGAGGCAAATGGACATCTGAAATATTTGTTTTACTACAGGAGCATGGATGTAAGGAAGATTTAATCTAAAATAGACAAGTGGAGTTGTTGAAATAGCATGTCGTGGGTAAGTGCTTGCAAAAATGCACAAAGATTTGGCAAAAGCCAGAATTAAGAACCTATTGTTTATTTAACAAAAGATTGTAAATATGAAAAATAGGTTAAATAAAATTTGCACTGTGGATAAGATGTGTTATATTTCCACTACATACTGAAACCAGAAAATATAGGGTGTCGATAAAGATGAGAGGATCTGCAAATATTGTGAGCTTGTGGCTGTCGCAGGCCTGTAATAAGCCTGTCTGTCTGTCTGTCTACCTACCTACCTGCCTGCATGCGTGCACTCTGCTCGTGCACTCATTGCGCATGAAAATGTGTTTTGGGCAATGGTGGGTAGAGTACCGAAAATCTACTCCATTAAAAAATTACTTGGCCAATAAACTTAAAGTTACTTTGTGTTTTAATATTTTTGAGTGTGTGCGGGCCAGAGATCTTCACAAGTCATTTTATGCAAGTCCAAGTCAAGTTTTAAGTCTCTGGTCAAGAGTCTGAGTCAAGTCTCAAGTCTCTTTGATATAATAAGTGTTACATCCACTGTGTGTCAGGTTAGAAATAGCCACTGTGCAACATGGTTATTTCTAGAGAATGCACTTTGCTTGCATGCCAATTATCTCTACTTTAGCTACTTATGTTTAATACAATTAGCAATTAGTTATTAGCAAGTGGATTGACTGATTGGTCACGAAGCTGCATTCATATCAGCTGAATAATCAGTCATTTATATCAGCTGCTGGATATTCTGTAAAAGATGGGAACATTTCTATCTCTGCTTTTTCTAATCAACCATTTGTATTTTAATATGATATTCTATACAACATATATAGATGCATACACTGACACATACTCTATCACACATAATGCCCTGGCACGCATGCTTGTCACCCTCACATCTCTTCATATACTGGTGCCCAGAAGACGGTAGAGAAGTGACAATGAATGCTGCATGTATGTGTGTGTCTGTGCATGTCTGTGACAAGCATTACAAGTTTCTAGATGGGTGAGATTCAGCGATTACCTTTTCAGCACTCACCATCCCTCTGTATCTCCACCCCGATCCCTCCTCTCAATAATTGACTGCAGGGTAACAAGGGCTCTATGTGTGTGTGGCTCTTTGTGTGTGTGTGTGTGTGTGTGTGTGTGTGTGTGTGAGAGAGAGCTGCTTCTCTGATTAGATAGCCGAATATACTTTGTATTCAGCCATGGCACTGCCTCCCCCAACTGGCATAGCTAATGAAGTGCCCGTGTCCCTCCCTTGGAACTAGTGCGTGTGTGTGTGTGTGAGTGAGAGAGTGTGAGTGAGAGAGAAAGAGAGAGAGAGAGTGTGGTGCATAGAGTCAAGCTGCAATTAAAAGGCCTGTCAATGGTGTCTGCCATAACAGAGGCTCGGACTGTCACTATCCACCATCCTCAACACACACTGTATGGAGTGAGAGGGGGAGGGAGAAGTGGGCATAGTGATAAAGGGAAAGAGAAGAATGAAGAGCGAGGGGTGCATAAAGGAGGACAAGGAGAAGAAAAGAGAATGAGATGGGGAAGGTAGAGAAAATCCACAGTAGGTAGGTAGTTAATTCGTTATTCCTGGTCAACATACTGTAAATCTACAGTTTTAATTAAGGCTACAGTACATATCACAAAGGATACAAAAGACCCAACAACAGAAACCAAGTGCTGCACTCTGCGTTCTGCATAGGTTGAACGTTGTATGTCACAGCAGGTCATTTCTGTCATCTGCTCAGGTGTGGCCAGATGTGCGGTGTACACATATATTGGTATGTTTTAATTGTTTTTTGGTTTAACATTCGGACCTTGCTTTGCCCTTTAAGACTGTATTGACAGCAGCACTTCTAGTAAAATCGCTGAAACAATTAGTCGATCAATTAATTATTTGATCAACAGAAAATGTATCTATAACAATGTTGATAATTGATTAATCATTATTATTTATCAAGCAAAAACACCAAACATGCACTGGTTCAAGCTTCTCAAATGTAGGATTTTTCTGCTTTTGTAATTGTAACTTTGAATATGTTTGGGTTTAGGACTGTCGGTTGGACTAAACAGGCAATTGGAAGACACCACCTTGAGGTCTGATAAATTGTGTGTTTTTTTGTTGTTGTTGTTTTCTTTTTTTTTTCTTTTTTTACAATTTTCTGACATTTTATTGACTAGCTGGTGAACATAGTGAAACATCAACTAATAAGCAGCAGCTGAGTAGCAGCTAAAGTAGCAACTAAAGAGCCAGATATTTCTCTCAGGAGTTGGTTCCGGGGTTAAAAAATTAAGCCAACGCAAAGTGCCAAAAACTGCAGTTCCTCGAATGGCAGGCTCCAAAAGCAAGTCAATCCCCATTAACCCCCATGTTAAAATTACCAACTTTACAGCAGAAATGAACATGTTTACAGCCTGGTACAAAACAATGGTTTTGGTTTTTGCCTCTTAAAAGGACGTTTTTCCTTTCCACTGTCGCCAAGTGCTTACTCTTGGTGGGAATAGTTTGTTCTCTGTAAATAACACCAAGTACGGTCTAGACCTGCTCTTTAGGAAAAGATCCATAAGCTAACTTTTGTTATAAATTGGATATAAATTAAATTGATTTTGTGAATTCATGCTATGATGCAGAAAATGATGTTTCTTGTGTATTTGTTCCTTTCTTATGAGGTTGCTGCCAACATTTAAGAAGCACACCATGTCAAATGTTTATCCAGGAGTCTGTTTTTTTTATATACTTTAATTGGGATAGCCAGCACAGTTTTTTAGTTTACAGTGGTCAGTGGAACAGTATATTTATATCACACACACAGTCTTTACCATCGCTGACTTCACATACAGTTTGCAGTGTCTTGCACAGCATGCTTACTGTGCCAAGATGTAATGGAATGTCTATTAGCAGCTTTTTGTAGTACTGCACACACACACACACACACACACACACACACACACACACACACACACACACACATTTAGATCACCTGTCCCTCCCCACCATCTCAGAGCAGGATGCGGTATTTGAGGGCGCGGGGGACCCTGTTGATGACAAGGCGTCCATCGTAGCTGAGTGAGGCGAAAAGCCAGGGGTCGGCCGACGACCACTCTGCCGCATACACACTGTCTTCATGTTCCTCATAGGTGGACACCACGCTGTCCTTTAGGGGCTCCTTACCCCTGAATCACACACACACACACACACACACACACACACATAACACATAGGGGTGAGCTATTGAAAATAGAAGAGGAATGCATCACATTTTCCAGACTTCATGCAGGTCTCTGTTTGACCAGTAACTTATGGAGGAACTGCAAAGACTAAATTGGCTAATGTCAGCTAATGTTAAATACACAACTTTAATGACACAGTTGCTTTTTTCTTATTGTTTTAATTATACAGCCAATGTAAAATGTGAAAACGCAGTATGAAACAACCTACATTAAGTTTATGTAACTTAAATATTTGTTTAATATACAGTGTTCGATGGAATCCATAGAAATAAGCATCATCAGGTCACCAGCCACCATCAGCACCAGAAGGAGCTAGTTGCATCAAGTGTCATCCGACCACGTCTGAAGGCGAAAGTATTTGAAGCTGTTCTGGGTGGCCATACCTGAAGGTGGAACAAAAGTCCTGCCATCATAGAGAGGAGCGAGACCCGATAATCATTGAAATGGGGATAACAGCACACAATTTTGTGGAATCTTTCCTCAAATTCCTCCATTCACAGTATTGCACTCGATGAAGTAACAGAAGTAATTGTACTAATTCTACTTTTCTTTTCTTTCTTTTTTTTTTACCTCTGCACACCTGGCCAATCATTGCATAAAATGGGCATGATTGTCAGATGCAGCCCGCCCAGTTACATTGAAATGGTGTGGGGGGAGGGGGTTCAACCAACTGATAAGCACTTTAACTGAACCATACTGACACCTTAAGAGTTCAATGTTAGTGTGAGAGTAATTTAAAAAGGTGTGTATAGTGCAGTTAAATCATAGTCTTTGTGAAAACAAAAACAATAAAAGTGAAATGGTGCCCGCCCTGTGGAATTTTCTAGTAAACAAACAAAGTAATGTTTACATTCACTGTTCTTCTTCAAAATGCATTGTGTGTGTCCTTGAGGTCTACCAAAAACGGGTTGAATACATTTCATTCCTCATAACATATTTGCAGAGCCCATTGTTAAAAATAATTTTAAATCATCATTGTTTACATTTGTGTTTACTAGCTTGCAGTCTTCTTTTTCACTGCCTTTGAGGATGCACTGCTGCATTACTTTGTGCATTACCATCAACTGTCAAGCAGCAGCATAGTGTGAAACGGGTGGGGGGAATGTGTATTATGTCACTTTCAGGGGTTAAATTGGGATTTGTTATGTCGGGCGGCTCTGTGGTTTCAGGTATGCCATGGGTGCACATGGGTGACTATAAAATTTGATTGATATCATTTGACAAATTGTAAATAAAATATAACAAGGGCAGACAACCCTCTGCTCTGAACTCTAAAACGCTAATCAAAGTCATTCTAGATACTGTTGGCAGTGCTGTGCGCAAAATTACAACAATTGACGACATTAAACCTTTCTGTAAATGCACTCTCTTGTGCATCTGTATCAAATATCAAAAAGTAAGTTACTGGATGTAACTCCAGTTCTAAGAGTACGTGCTACCCCTCTACCTGAATGCTATTGCAGCCACAGTAAAGCACATTCGTTTTAATATGCTAAAACATTTATCACAGTAATGACAGTATTGCAAAATCCATGTTGTGGAAGAACGTGACACCGGTGACGGTGATGAAACCGGTATACTGCCCACCTCTACTACCTTGCCATCTGTCCTAAGCAAAATTCTCCTAAGGGGCCCTCCTACCTGATCCGTGAGCCATGTAAACCATTTTCCATTGCCACACAGTCACACCTGACACCCCAGTGCTCCCACTTCAATCCTCCCTCCTTTTTGCTCCATCTGTCTCATCGGTCTCAGAATAAGTAAATCTATACTGAACAGAATGAGGAATAAACAAACAACATTTTTTGAATAAAAATGTTTCTGTAGAATCTTATGATAAGTGAATATTAACATTAACATAAATAATAAATTGTAGAAAATCTAAAATGTAGAAAATAATAATAAATATAACACTGAGCTTTGGCTCAGCTGCCTGGTAATAACATTTTACTTACTTGAGTATAAATAATTTCTATTTATTGTTGTTATTGTTATTTATTATTATTTATTTAATTATTTAATTTTGAAGACCTCACAATATTATACAATTAGCTTTGGCTATAGCCTAGCTATGGCTGCAGCCATAGCATCAAAATAGTAAAATAAAACCTGTACAGTGTGTGATTTCCTTTTATACATTTTCAAATATAAAGTTATTATTTATACTTTGGCTTGGCTGAATAATTGATGGTTATTACCTGGCTGACCAGATTACTAATGTGGAGAAAAACCATCCTGATTCCCTGCTCATCGTTCTTGGGGATTTTAACAGAGCAAACCTCAGCCATGAACTGCCAAGATACAGACAGCACATTAAGTGTCCCAACAGGGAAACAAACACTCTGGACCATTTATATACTATATTAAAGGACACCTATCGCTCTGTCCCCCATGCAGCTTTGGAACTCTCTGATCACTGTCTGGTTCATCTTCTCCCGACATACAGGTAGAAACTAAAATCTGCTAAGCCTGTGAGGAGAGGGACCAGCAAGGCAAAGCTGGAATTATAGGCCTGCTTTGACTGTAATCTGGAGTGTTTTTGAGGCTGCAGCCACAGACCTGGATGAACTCTCTGACACCTTACATCAGTTTTTGTGAGGACGTGTGTGCCGATTAAAACCTTCAGCACATACAACAATAAACCCTGGTAAAACTCAGGCAGCTTTGTCAGGCCAAGGAGGAGGCCTACAGAAGTGGGGACAGAATCCTGTATAACCAGGCCAGAAACACACTGACGAAGGAGATCAGGGTAGCCAAGAGGAGCTACACTGATTAGTTGGAAAACAAGTTTTCAGCTAATGACCCTGTGTCAGTGTGGAGAGGCCTGAAGGAAATAACCAGCTACAGGAAACCATCTCCCCCCACAATGCAGAGAATCAACAATTGGCTGACAACCTGAATGTGTTTTACTGTAGGTTTGACATGCCCACATTCATACCCCTCACCCGCTCTGACATCAAACAACCACCTACACCCCCTGCCACCCCTTCACCCCTCCCCATCTGCACTCAGGACCTGCAAAGAGGATGTGTGTCAGCTCTTTCAGAGACAGAAGACCAAGAAGGCACCAGGACCAGATGGCATGTCACCCTCCTGCCTGAAAGTCTGTGCTGATCAGCTGGCCCCCATCTTCACACAGATATTCAACAAATCACTGGAGCTGTTTGAAGTACCCTTCTGCTTCAAATGCTCCATAATCATCTCAGTCCCCAAAAAAACCCTCCATCGCAGGATTAAATGACTACAGGCCAGTCGCCCTGACATCTGTAGTCATGAAGTCCTTTGAAAGACTGGTGTTGAACCACCTGAAGGACATCACAGGACCCCTGCTGGAGCCCCGGCAGTTTGCCTACTGGGCAAACAGGTCAGTGGATCATGCAGTCAACATGGGACTACACTACATCCTGCAACACCTCAACTCTCCAGGGACATATGCAAGGATCCTGTTCGTGGACTTCAGCTCGGCATTCAACACCATCATACCAGACATCCTTCACGCCAAACTCACCCAGCTCACTGTCCCAGCCCCCACCTGTTAGTGGATCACAAACTTTAATATTAACTTTAATATTACAAAGAGTATGGTCTAGACCTGCTCTATAGGAAAAGTGCAATGAGATAACTTCTGTTATGAATTGGCGCTATATAAATAAAACTGAATTGAATTGAACTTCCTGACAGACCGGAGGCAGCAGGTGAGGCTGGGGAACATCACATCCAGCACCCGGACAATCAGCACTGGCGCCCCCCCAGGTGTGTGTGCTCTCCCCACTGCTCTTCCCCCTCTACACCATTGACTGCACCTCAGGAGACCCGTCTGTCAAACTCCTGAAGTTTGCAGACGATCAACATCGTCATCGGCCTCATCCAGGACGGTGATGAGTCTGCATACAGACAGGAGGTTGAACAGCTGGCCCTCTGGTGCGGTCAGAACAATCTGGAGCTGAACACGCTCAAAACTGTGGAGATGACAGTTGCCCTTCATCACCATATCCAACAACACTGTGTCTGCTGTGGAAGCCTTCAGGTTCCTGGAATCCACAATCTGCCATGATTTAAAGTCGGCGTCCAACATCGACACCATCATCAAAAAGGCCCAGCAGAGGATGTACTTCCTGCGCCAGCTTAGGAAATTCAACCTACCTAAGGAGCTGCTGAAAGTTCTACTCCAGTCTGTTCTCTGCACATCCATCACTGTCTGGTTTGGATTGGTCACCAAACAGGACAGGAACAGACAACAACAGATAGTCAGGAATGCAGAAAAGATCATTGGGCAGGAAACATCACTGCAGATCCATCACACCCTAGAGACAACCTGTTCCAACTTCTCCAGTCTGGTAGGGTTAGGGTTACAGAGCACTGTACGCCAAAACAACCTGACACAAGAACAGTTTCTACCCACAGGCCATCACTCTGATGAACAGTTAACACCAGTCACATAGTGTCAGGAACAATCCCCGTGCAATAACCCTGTGACAAAAACATCCACTGTACCTGTAAATTTATCTCATTGTTTATGTAAATATTATCACTTGCAAAGACCACGTAGAATTTTTGTATTTTTTAAATTAATAAATTACATTAATCATATTTATTTCAGCACCATTTGCACTCTGCACCACTGCACTAACTGTCTTACTGTTTACTTTATATATATATATATATATATATATATATATATATATATATATATATATATATATATATATATATATATATATATGTAGAAAACGACTGAGCCAAGATCCTGTGGGACTTCCAGATCCAGACTGACAGAGTGGTAATGGCGAACCAACCAGACATTGTGGTGGTGGACAAACAGCAGAGGAAAGTGGTGGACATGGCAATACCAAGTGATGGCAACATCAGGAAAAAGGAACATGAGAAACTAGAGAAATACCAAGGGCTCAGAGAAGAGCTGGAGAAGGCTTGGAAGGTGAAGGTGACAGTGGTGCCCGTGGTCATCGGAGCACTTGGGGCATTGACCCCCAAACTGGAGAAGTGGCTACAGCAGATCTCTGGAAGAACACCAGACATCTCAGTCCAGAAAAGTGCAGTACTAGGAACAGCAAAGATATTGCGCAGAACCCTCAAGCTCTCAGGCCTCTGGTAGAGGACCCGAGCTCGAAGGATAAGACCACCGGCGGAGGGTGAAGGACGAAGTTTTTTTTTTAATATATATTTGCACAGTAGCTTAATGTTTGTTTACCTTGTTGAGCTTGTTGTCCTTGTTTTTAGCTGTATTTATGTCTGTTTCTGTGTATGTACATTGAGAGCAATGAAAAACCAGAGTCAAATTCTTTGTATGTGTACACATACCTGGCCAATAAAGCTGATTCTGATTATTTACTGAGAGATGTGCATCTGTATTGCCCAGTATGCAGCTAATCAACATCTTAAATTCAATATTTAATCAATAGTCAATGTCAATCCATCTTGCATTAGTCCAGAGTTGTAACTAAACCTTGACTGAGAGACAATATATGATTGTCTTGTTTTAAAATTATGTGCGCCTAGAGTGTCATCATTGGTCCCCACAGAGGGTGCTGCTGGAAAGCGCAAGTTTAATTTTGTGCACATGCATATGAACGCATGTCCATGCGAGACAGTTATCTTTTCCGAGTTGCAGTTTATAAACACCGTTGCCATTTTTATCAAACGTAATAAATAATTGTATTTCACTCTCACTTTTGTTAGTCTTTCTCTTTTCGTAACCACCAGGAGAGTTACACTTCACTCTTATCAAAGTAGTAAACATTGACACCCGCTTTGACACAAGGGGGAGGCAGGGCCCTTGCGTAATTTGAGGGCAACTTGAATAGGGAGAGTATAGGGACGCATGTACTGAGCCCCGGATAGCCTAATTTAAAGTCTGTGTAAAAGGAAATTCAGAGATTTGTTTCTGAACACATTATAAATGGATTGCTGAAAACATGTTACAACGACTGTGATCTATGTAGTACTGAATTGTGGAGTTAGACAGTTTTTCACCATTTTTGTGTTCAGGATTTTTTGGGAGGGCCTGAAACCATGGCTGGATGACGCACTGGAGCCACTGAGCATGGCCCCTCCACAACACTATAATATCAGTGGTAGTGCATTAGCATCAGTGGTAGTCATTGCCGTTAGTTACTACAGCCTACAGGTTGCTAGCTAGCTATGCCTTCTCTCGCCCCAGCCTTCATCCTCCCGTCCTGCAGACATCTGGTGCCATCGTCGGCAGTACGTGCCCACCAATGAGTGTAAGTTGCCTTGTGTGCTTATGTTATAATTATAGTAGGTAGTCCACAGTAACTCTACTAAATTTTGAAACCCCCTAATGTGATTTTACATTGCGTAACATTAGCATAGCATAATTTTCATGTAAGCTAGCGAACGTTACTGCATGTAATGTTATATTGGCCTTGTCTTCAGCGGACATGCCCCCGGTGTTTGAGATCAGGGAGCAACTTATTTTATTTACTTGGTGATTTTTTTAATCATTCAAATTTGGCTGGATGGTTAATAACACATTTTTCTGTGGTGTGACAAACTCATCAACATATATTTATTATTGCTTTATCCAATGGTCACCTGCATGCTTACCTGCGCGTGTGAGCATGTGCATCCTTGTGCGAATGCACAATAGAAACAAAACAGGGACCGTCCTGTAAAAACATTGTTCCATACATAACAGTTTGTTTAGATATAGAGATATATTTAAATATTTTGTCGAGTGAGTGATCTTTACTCAGAACACGCCGTCTCTCTCTCACTCTCTGACACACAAACAACCTTTGTTTGTATCGGTTTATCTCCTTAGTGTTGTGGACGGCCCACACACACCAGTACCTGCTGAGGACTGGAGAATATTTACTTTGTTTATTCACTATTTCTCCCTGTCTTCAGTAAACAAATAGCGACCTCCCCAGTGCTGAGACAGTTCTCCCACTGCTACAACAATGTGACAATAAATAAAATTTTAGAATTATGATCTAGCATTATTGCCATCCCAAATTTCTCCCAAACACACTGCTGTAAGTAGTCTTGAGGGAAAACAGTGACATACATATTTGGATTTATTTTGCACATTAACTGTTTCACACAGACAGTAGCTGCTCCCTCTGGGCTGTAGCCTAAAATAAAAACACACAAGTGCTCTGCTCGAATAGATTCATTCGGGAAGAAAAGAACAAGAGGGTATATCTGAGAGCACTTGACTGTTGCTTCAAAATGCTGGACCTTGCCTCAGTTATCCTAAAGAATTATCGGTAATATTTATAGCAGCCTTACAGTGAAAATAGACTCAGTTGTTTCTTTGGTTATTAGGTCCACCTAAAAACTAACGCAGTCTAACATAATAGTCCTGCAATAAATCCTACCTTCATGAAGGTTATGATATGATATTCAGTTTTTGTTTTTAACTGTTTTGAAGAGGTGTTGTATTGCATTATACTGGTAGGTGTCATTAATCTTTTGTCCACCCCGTTTACATCAGTATAATGCAATCTAACAGCTTCAACTACAACCTCCAAAATAAAGACCATAAAGTTGATTTAATCCCTCTTTAAAACTTTACCAATGTAAGATTTATTGCAGAACGTTTGTATTAGACTGCATTAGGTTTAGCTAGATGCACCTAATAAACTGGCAACTGAGGGTATCTCTACATAACTGCACTTAAGTTGCTTTTAAATCTGACAAAAAAAATGTTTTAAGAAAATATGACTCAAGGCATTTTTGCAGGGTAATCTGATAAAGTAAAAACTGCAATGTTGTTTATATTAGTATATATATAATTGTTATACATTCTAATTAACCAGGGACTACTTTCCCTGTTCCATATCAAGCAATATGTTTAATGATTAGCACATGATATTTCAAAACTTCTGGAATGACCCTGAAAAAAGTGAGTGAAGAACCGAAAAAGTCAAACTGAAATAAAAATGATTTTTTTGTGAGGAATCAGTAAACCTGTACATATCCTTGGTGTGTATTTTGACTTGTATACGTGTTTGGTCAAAATTGTAATCACTAAAACAAAGAAATGTAAGTTTTATTTATTTATTTTTCTGCTATGAAAGTGCCCCATATATTAGAATTTTCCAGGGGAAGATGTCAGTACTGTAATTTGATTGGTGCAATATATGTGTGGGCAGGCACAAAAATAGTTTGTTATATCACTTCAATTCCAACGGCCACACAGGAAGTTAACAAGCTATAACGTATGTAAATTCCATACGTTACACAATATTGTGATTCAAATCAAGGTGTAATGTACGAAATGCTGACGTTACAGGACTGCCCATAACCATGGGTAACTAGCTACTGTAACTCGCATTCGATGTCCAAGTGGAAGCAAGTTAGCCTAGCTTGTTAGCTTTGTTGAAAAGCTTGCAAGCTAGGCCTCAGATATCAGTCAACCACTTCCCTTGAAGCTGTTTCCACAAATAAGTCTAAAAACACATATTATCGTGTGGCCTCCATAGTCACCAGATTTCAACCCAGTTAAGCACCTATGGGAGATTTTGGAAGTATGTTAAGACCACAACCATCATCAGAACATCACATGAGGGAATATATTTTGGAAGAATTGTGTTCATACCACAAATAAATTTCCACAGACCTGGAGAATCTATGAGACGGGGCAACAAAGCTGTTCTGGAGGCTTGTTGTGTCCGAACGCCTTACTAAAACATTATACTTTGTTTTTCCTTTTAAATTCTCACCCATCTGTATGTTAACATCACTTTGGCGATGATGGTGATTTGTCAAAGTGACCAAGAGGCCAAACTGAAAAAAAACTACTTTTAAGAACAGAAATCCTAGCCGCCACTGCTTGGTTATCTCGAAAATAAAATAAAATATGCAAATTTCATTGAACTGTTGAATTTTAAAAGCAACCATATAAAGTCAGAAAATAGTCCAACCACTGGAGGAGTTCGGTATGTAGTGTCCAGGTACTGTGGAGTGGACACGTACTGTACATACAAGAGGGGTCAATAAGTGTAGTGGAAGGGTTAAAACTAAAGCTGAGTACTGGTGATTAGGAAGAAGAGTTGATAATTGTGGCTGAGAGTCAGTCATTGAGTGTAAGAGCTGGTAGTTATGGATGAGAGGGGGAATGGGACCATAATGGATGGAGGACAGTGGTAGATTTGAAAAGCACTGAATAGTAACCATTACAGATGATATCCCTGCAATTCTAAAATCTAGTCAAAATGCTATAGAGAAAAACTCCTGAAGAGTTTTGACAGTAACATATTTAAGTGTTTTACCGCTCCACTTTTATCATTCTGAGTGTCTGAGTATGTGAAGGTTCCGGCAGTCAGCTTTAATCTTCGGAGGACTAATATCAGTTCAAAATACACAGCGCATTTTTGTACACGCTTTAGTATCTCACAATTTGTTTCATTAGGCTCCTTGTGGCAGTCCAGAAATGTATGAGAGGTATAATAAAAAATAAAAAAACCTCATTAGATATGATGTGATGAAAGCTGACCGCAGTACTATGATTCCACATCTGCATTATAATATAAAATCAAAACTGAAGAAGGGGTATCACTGTCCAAATACTTTTAAGATGATTACGGTCATTCAAAGATAATTAGTTAAAAGGAAATGTTCAGAGCAAGAAAAAGTGTAACCTCGAAAATCAATGGCATTGTGCATCCAAAATAAGGAATTCACATCCCTGATAATGTTTAATAGGTGGGGCAGTGAAGGGTGGTTTATATATGGTTATAAACATCAATAATTGGCAATGGAGCGGATAATGTACCACTCAATTTCAAATTATTTTCCTTCCTCTTTCTTTCCTTATTTGTGAATATGGACGACTCTCCTGAAGCAAAACACCAAAAACCAAGACACTTCTCTGTGTGCTCCTCAAGGTTCATTCTGTTAACAGTGAAGTGAGATACTGTGGAGAGGTAAAACCTTAAAATCCAAATTAGCTCTTTATTTTAACAGTCTTACAGCCGCAGGACATGAACATCCAACCATTCCCACAGATCTTTGCTTTTGACCATGGCCACTGCTAGGAAATTTATTTTCACGTGTTACTATTATTATTATTATTATAGTTATCATTATTATTATTATTACTGCTACTACTACTACTACTACTACTACTACTACCTTTCTGTGTGTTTGGTGACCCCCGTTAGCTTTCAACTAGCTCCCTATCAGGAATTTCAATTTAGATAAATAGTGCTGAAAGGAAAGAAAATTAATTGACAACAATTTTAATTAGTTAAGGGGAGGAACCCTTTTGATTTTGTTGACCCTATGAACTTTCTCTAGCACCATCCTCAAGAAAAAACTTTGCATTTAAGGCAACACTACTGGTAAATTCTATGAATTTCAAACTAGTCAGTGTGTTTTTTCTTCCATCCAACACTATAGTATTATTTTAACTGTTAACACTGTAATGTTGGTGAAGAGTCACTAAGACTGAAACTTGTGATGACGATAACAATACTCTAATTGGGATTAATTCAAATATTCCTTACTTTACTTAAACTTTGGTTTTATTTTATAGCTCTGGCCATAACTGACAGAAGAGCTACAAAAACAAAATCCAAGCTGTAATAAACTTGTTTCCGTTTAAAGCCATTGTGTTACTATCTTAAACTCAACCTTCCTTAAAAAAAAGCAATTACTACTGACTTTTAGATTACTGGAAGCATTTCCTTTTCTAACTAGCCCGAGTTGCTCTTACATGTCCTCCTGGTGGTTGTCCTCCCCCTCGCTGAGCTCCTCATCATCCACCAAGTGTCCGAATGGCTCTGAAGAGATGGACACCATATTGGAGAGGATGAGGCGGCTGTCACTGCTGGCTGTCAACACCAGCTGGTCATGGCTGTGGTTGTAGCGGACGCTCCACACCCTGGGACAAAAACACACGTTACAAGACACGCATTCAGCATTTAACAGTGCAGTAATGTAGGGCAGTGGAGTACATTCATGCATGGATGTATTAAAGAGTCTGCAGCCATGTATGTATCTTCCATTGTTCCAAACAAAGCTCCACGTGGGTGAAGAAACCAGCAGTAACGAAGCGCTCAATGCAGCGATATTACTATAGTGAGTGTGTAAAAACACTTTTATATACAGTACTGTGCAAAAGTTTTAGGCAGGTGTGAAAAAATGCTGTAAAATAAGAATGCTTTCAAAAATGGAAGTGTTAATAGTTTATTTTCATCAATTAACAAAATGCAGTGAATGAACAGAAGATAAATCTAAATTAAATCAATATTTGGTGTGACCACCAACAGCAAAACAGCATAAATTCTTGTAGGTACACTTGCACACAGTTTTTGAAGGAACTCGGCATGGAGGTTGTTCAAAAGATCTTGGAGAACTAACCACAGATCTTCTGTGGATGTAGGCTTCATGTAATCCCAGACAGACTCGATGATGTTGAGATCAGGGCTCTGTGGGGGCCATACCATCACTTCCAGGACTCCTTGTTCTTCTTTACGCTGAAGATAGTTCTTACTGACATTAGCTGTATGTTTGGGGTCATTGTCCTGCTGCAGAATAAATTTGGGGCCAATCATACGCCTCCCTGATGGTATTGCATGATGGATAAGTATCTGCCTGCATTTCTCAGCATTGAGGACACCATTAATCCTGACCAGATCTCCAACTCCACTTGCAGAAATGCAGCCTCAAAGTTGCAAGGAACCTCCACCATGCTTCACTGTTGTCTGCAGACACTCATTATTGTACCGCTCTCCAGCCCTTCGGCAAACAAACTGCCTTCTGCTACAGCCAAATATTTAAAATTTTGACTCATCAGTCATCACTCATCAGTTGACTCATTTTTCTGCACCCCAGTTTCTATGTTTTCGTGCATAGTTGAGTCGCTTGGCCTTGTTTCCATGTCGGAGGTATGGCTTTTTGGCTGCAACTCTTCCATAAAGACCACTTCTGGTTAGGCTTCTCCAGACAGTAGATGGGTGTATTTGGGTCCCACTGGTTTCTGCCAGTTCTGCGCTGATGGCACTGCTGGACATCTTCCGATTTCGAAGGGAAATAAGCTTGATGTGTTTTTCATCTGCTGCACTAAGTTTCCTTGGCCGACCACTGCGTCTACAATCCTCAGCGTTGCCCGTTTCTTTGCGCTTCTTTATAAGACCTTGAACAGCACATCTTGACACCCCAGTCTGCTTTGAAATCTTTGGGAGAGACCTTGCTGATGCATTATAACTACCTTGTGTCTTGTTGCTGTGCTCAGTCTTGCCATGGTGTATGACCTGTGACATGAAACTGTCTTCCATAACCTCACCTTGGTAGCAGAGTGTAGTTTTAAGCCTCCTACACAGCTGTTTCTGTTTCAGTTATTGACTGTGTTTCAACCTACATGTGAAATTGATGATCATTAGCACCTGTTTGGTATAATTGGTTGATCATACACTTGACTATAATCCTACAAAACCCCTGACTTTGTGCAAGTGTACCGATAAGAAGTGATGCTGTGTTGAAGGCAAATATTGATTTGATTTAGATTTGCCTTTTGTTCACTCACTTCGCATTTTGTTAATTGATTAAAAAAAACTATTATTTGTTATATTTTTGAAAGCATTCTTAGTTTACAGAATTTTTTCCACACCTGCCTAAAACTTTTGCACAGTACCGTATATGTTGAATCTGTATATACGGGCAGACCACACATGCTGAAACACACACGCACACACAGTCGTGCAGAGAGAACCTGTCTATCTCTTTTTCACACACTCGTGCCCTCACAAATCATGCAGAAAATGCAGTGTTCTCACAATGGGATTCACAACAAAATATGCCTATCTGGATGTGTATTTAGATGCCAATAATGGGGATTTGGTACCTTGCAGTGTATATTTCTTAGTTCATGTGAGTTGATGATCATTATCAAATATAAACTCCCTGAAACTCCTGGTTTTATTTGTTGCTCAGTTTCACTTCTTTTTCAATTCAATTCTTCCTCACCTTTCCTCCCTTCTCTCCATTTTTGTTCCCCTCTTTCTATTTCTCTGATTATCAACACTGTCTCCCTCTCTTGCTCTTTTTCATCCTCTTTTTCTTTTCATCCTCTCTTTGTGTTTGTCTATGTCTCTCTCTCTGTGAGCCCGGGGCACAGCTCAGAGTGCGGTCCCAGTTCCCTCACAGGGAGGGATTGAGGGATAACCAAGGCTGTTGACAGGAAATCAGCCTCGGCCACGCTGTTCCCCGCGCTCCCCTAATCCGCTTCCCTTCTAAAAAATAGTCCCTAATACCCCCTGAGGCTGCTGGGGGTATTAGCATCCTGGCTGCGCTCCGAAAAATGAGCACGCACACAAAAAAAAAAACAAAAACACACACATACATACACACTCAGGGAAACACCCACACATATATGCGTCACACTAAAGATGAATGTACACACAGGACAAAAATGCACAGACATATGCATATGCATTATAGAAATGCGCGATCATACACAAATGAATGTAGCCACACACAGAGATAAAAAGAGAGCCCTTGCAAATACACAGATTAGATGGTGGCACACAAACAACACACACACACACACACACACACACACACACACACACACACACACACACACACTTATCTACTATCTAAAGAGATCCCATCTGCAGCTATCTATAGTTATGGATATATTTGCCAATTCTATCTTTCTTTTGGAGATAACGCCAGCTCTAGCGTGTGTGTGCATGTGCACAAAGGCATACGTGTGTGCATATGCTTGCGTATGTGCGTATGTGTGTGTGCGTGTGTCTGCCTTTATCAGGTGAGGATTGGTGTGCTGCAGCAGTAGCCCAGTTTGGCTCGCAGACACACTGATCATCTATTCAGCTCACACAGGAGAGAGAGTGTCTTCCATGCACACACACACACACACACACACACACACACACACACACACACACACACACACACAGGTCTGCAGTACACTATGTTCAGCTCTTAGCACGGCCTGAAGCTTCACAGCAGACAACCTAGAGCAAGCCTGGGTTGTATTCAACCTACAGTGATTCAATCCTTACTGACAAAACGAGTAGCTGCCTATTTAATTAGTAATTAGTGTATTACTGCCTTTTATTGCACTAGCAGTAATTAGGGCATTTCATTAGTTAGGAGATAAAGTCATTAATAAAACCAGAAACAAATCAACAGTAGAGTTATCATCATGTTTGTTATTATTGTTTGTGAGTTTTCCTGAATGCGCCTGAATTACACTTGAATGCTGTTATGCAAATACGGTATAATTATATCAAACACAGGAAATACTTTTTTTCATGTTTAAGTTGTAAAATTAAATGAAATGATAGCATACTTTTTCACCTATTTTGATAATACTTATTGTCAATTCCAATCAAGTTCAGTGAGCTGTGGGGAAATGTCGGAATTTTAAACATTATTGGGCACTAGAAAAAGGGGAGTGTCTATTTAAAGAAGCAACTATTTGATAAATGAGGATTTCGTGGTAGATTTATATGAAAATATCTAAAATCCAGCACTTTAACTTCTATCCTCAAATAAGACATTAACTAACTTATGTCCCACTTGGTACATCTGTTTCTCTCTGCCGTTGTCTTCTCACATAGAACCGGGATGGGTTAAAGTTATCTTGACGTTATGCTGGTCTGGCAGAAGCCTGCTGGAACTAGGGCTAGCCATGTGACAGCTAGCTAACGTTAGTTCCTATGTGAACAAACGAAAGCAGAGAGAATCGGACCCAGAGTTTGATTTCACTTTAAGTCAGAATATGTGGATTTTTAAAAGTTTGGTGAACTGACCCTAAAAGGATAATTTGGACTAAATCTTACTTCCTGGAAAACAGTGCATCTTCAAAGGTGAACTAATGCTGCAGTAGTGGGTGAAACTAAAAAGTCCAACCAATAAAGTAATCACAAGTTTTTTAAACAATCCTGCCTTCCTGCACATCCTACCAAATCAAACAGACACTCTGTCCATAGCTGACTGTCACTGTGTCACTGTGTTATGTGCCGCACCAACATTGTATTTAAGCAGCAATTACATCACATTAAAAGTTTCATTGGAACATTTCAATCATCCCCCCTGCATGTCTCAAAGAACATGCAGTCACCATTTCATTGTGACTTATATTCAAATGATATTGAACATTGGCACATAATATCAGCTATCAGAAGGTTCACTGACATTGGTCTTCAAAAACTTGTACTGCCCACAGACTAATAGCTTCTGGTTCAACAATGTCATACTTCACTAATCCATGCACTAAAATTGTCTGTTTGCCACCCAAATATCGGAAGATGAGAGCAGGTTCTGATTTAGTGTGGCCCTAAGGGTCACTTGAGTAGGACGAATGCTTGCTAACACAGGAACTTGAACTCAGGTACTCTGGATCAAGGACAGTACCCATTCCACTAGCCACCCCTGCCTGAACCTCTCTGGAACCCCCCACCAATCCACCCACCAGTGTGAGTGCTCCTCCAGGGTCTTGACGGGCTCCTGGACATTGCGGACGTCCCAGAACTTGACCTTGCAGTCGTCTCCGCAGCTGGCCAGGTAGTACTGGCGGTTGGGGTTGAAGTCCAGGTCACGCACCAGCTGGCCATGGGCATTCTCAATACAGTAGATCTGACTGGAGAGGAGAAAGAGAGATGAAGGGAGGAGAAGAGAGAGGTGATTAGAAGGAAGGGAGAAAACAGGAGGCATGGAGGGGAAGACAGATGAGAGGAGAGGCAGATAGAAAAGAAGTAGGATGGAGGGATAAGAATGAGAGGAAGCAGCCGGGGAGAGAAATGATAAGAAACAGGTATGGAAGTGAGGAGAGAGGGGGAGAGAGAGAGAGAGGGGGAGAGAGAGAGAGAGAGAGAGAGAGAGAGAGAGAGAGAGAGAGAGAGAGAAAAGGAGATATGACAACAACAAAAGGAGATCTAAGAGAGAGAGAATGATTCACAGGGTCCACACAAGCTAGAAAATTCTCAGGCTAAATCAAAGCCTCCTCTGTGTCTGTGTCTGTCAGCGAAGGCCAAGCTCAATAAAGAAGCTGACACCGGTGGTGGTAAATTATAAAGGCAAGCCTCATAACCGCACAGCCTTGAGTTCCTGCTAGAGTGAAGTTAACAGAATGACATGACAGAGGAAGAGAGGTGCTCTACGCATTGTGTCTCTTTCCATCTTTTTGGCCACCTCCTCCACCCACCTCTTTTCATCCCCTATACATTTTCCTTGGCTCACCTCATCGTTCCTCCTTAAATATATACTTTAAAAAAATACTACTGCTTCCTCTTTTATTTTCTTACTCTTCTGACCTTCCAACCATGACTTTTCTTTACATATTGCCATGGTTTCAAGAGCCAAATTCAGCTATGGTAATGGTCATTTTCAACAAATGAACTTCTCTCTTACTGGGAACTAGTAAATAAAGTAAAGTTTTCAGTGTCTGTTAGCTTGCTTTGACTACTACGTTAAAGTGATTTAAAGCAGCACTTATCAATCTTTTTTACCCTAACAATGGATTGAATGACTGTTGCTCATATTGACAAACCCACAGAGAATGATCACCCAATGCAGTTTTCCTCAGCTCTATAGAGCGTTTTAACCTCTTTTAGCCTTTTGTTTTGTTTTTCAGAGCAACATCTGACACTACACCTAACACTTAAAATAAAAAT
The DNA here is from genome assembly GCF_020085105.1 of Siniperca chuatsi. Classification (NCBI taxonomy): domain Eukaryota; kingdom Metazoa; phylum Chordata; class Actinopteri; order Centrarchiformes; family Sinipercidae; genus Siniperca; species Siniperca chuatsi. Next base: position 5,613,043 of record NC_058056.1, on the reverse strand, counting down.
GTCTAGTTACATGTAGTGGCACATGTGGCGCTGTCACGTCTAGTGTGGCATATCAGTGCAGGGTTGGGTGAAGCTGAATCCGGCAGGTGTGAAGCACTATGTCGTCACACCTGACTTGACACCTAACACTTCCACATAATAGCACACCAGTTAGAGGTACTGGTGTGCATGTATTTTGATATTTTCCACAAACACACACACACACGGACAGACATACATACACATGTGGGACTTTTAGTAACACAAATGTATGAAAAACGTCCATATAGGTCGTCTGTGCAAGCAGCTTATTACGACCCATGTTTACTTTTATTGTAGGATGCGACCTCTAGTGGTTGTGGTAATTATGACAAACCAGGAAGTCAGATGACGTAGTATAAAGAGCTAGAAAGTCCACTTCTGGAGGTGGTGGGGTGGATGGATGGCACAAACAACAGGACTTTTCACCCAGGAGATGGGGTTCGTGTCCCGTGTGAAACCAAAAGTTGACTTATTTAAAGTTTTAAATTACATAACGTTAGTTACGCTTATGTTAGTTATGTAACTTATGTAACTTAACTTACGTAACTTAACTTACGTAAAGTACTTACTTTAACCCAAACCTAACTGCGACCATTTCACAACGTTAACCACTTGTTAAAATTTGTTTAAAATATGAAAGGGGGACAGATAAAAGGCTCTGATCAGATGATAAGAGTGGCCGTGAGCTGGAATAGGGGCTTGACATCTCTGCTATATATGCAGGGGCCAGGCTTGTATGTGATTAGCAAAATTTTGAAATTTATTCTGTGTTTTACTGTAAGCCAATGATGGGAGGCAAGAACTGGAGTGGTGGGAAGTGAAGATGGGCTAGAGAGGACTGAGTAATGCAAGTGAAGAGGGAGTTACAGTAGTCTAAACAAGAAAAGATTAAGGTATGTACTAGAAGTTTTTGGCAGATAATATAGGTTTGATTTTTGCGATATTTCTCAGGTGAAAGAAACAAGACTGAATGAGTTGAGTGATATGGGGTTCAAAGTTCAAATGTTGATCAAAAAGAATACCAAGATTCTTGGAGGTAGTCTTGATGTTGCTAATGAGGGGGCCAATATAGTGACTGACCTCCTTAGTAAAATAATCAGGGCCAGAATAGGTCCTTGCGTGACCCCACATAAGAGAGGAGAGGAGAAAGACATAATTGTTCATGTGAACACTGAATTGTCTGTCAAACAAGTATGAGGAGAACCATTTGAGTGCAGTACCATAGATACCAACCCAGTTCAATAATCTATCAATTAAAATGGCATGATCAATGGTGTCAAAAGCAGCAGATAAGTCAAGTAAAACTAATATGGAACATTCCCCTTTATCTGCATGCATAAGAATATCATTTGTTACTTTGAGCAGTGCCATTTCAGTGCTGTTTTTGATGGAAGCCAGATTGAAATTTATCAAAGATATTGTATCCCTCCAGTTGGAGGAGCTGGTGAGCAACCACTTCTTCAAGAATTTTAGAAATGAAAGGAAGTTTGGAAATGGGCCTGTAGTTAAATCGGTGGTAACTAGGGAGGGTTTTTTGAGGAGTGGGAAGACACTGGCTGTCTTGAAATAGTCAGGTATGCAGCCAGAGGAGAGTGATTGATTGACAAAACACCAAGGCAGTCGACAGTCGTTGGTCCACTGTTGACAATATTATAGTGACATTAAATACTTTTCCACTGGCGCCCATGTTTCAGTGTATTCTGTCTCATTATTTTGCAGTCTAAAAGCTTCCTTTTCCAACTTAATCATTTCTATTGCTTCAGTGATCCATTCTTTGAGTTGGTGTATTTAATGCATCCAGTTATATTAGTGTGGATCATCGCTTGCTTTGTTATACCAACTTGTGCAGTCCCACAAGAGATAGAGCAGAGTTCCTTCAGCAGCACTGCATTTTAAACATTTACTGTCATCCCTTATGCCCATTGTGATGGCCACAGCCATGGTACCAATGTCCCAGTTCACACTCTCTCACCTCATTAGTTTGCTACCTATACAGGTTCATATCATTTGCAAACAATTGTCAAACAATTAACATCACAGTTTGTTTAATTTGGAATTTGTTTATTTGCTTTTAACCTTACATTGTTTATATGAAGTGCACACATTTTAACACTCTAGGGTTACACAAGAAATGATCTTTTTTGTTATTAATCATTTGTTTCTTTGTCTTTACCGTGGTTGTTGGGGGAGGTCCTCTCCTGGTGGAGCAAAAGGTGTGGGTGAGGGCTGAGAACTCTTAAATCCTGGAGCCAGCTCATTGGCCCAAACCATGTGCTGGATTTGGGTTTAGTTAGTTTTGCTTTGCATTTAGTTGTAGTTGGTGTCCATCTTGTTTACCTCTTGTGTGTCATTTGGTTTATTCTGTTTCCTCATTGCCTCACTGCTTGGTCTCTAACAATCATTTTGTATAGCTGTAATGGGGTGTTAATATAATCTGTTAAGTATTTTAAATTGCCTTAGTTTGTTTTTGTAAAATGCAAGGGCTGCCTTGCGTTTTTCCATATATCATTCCAGGAAATATCATCCTCTAGTTTATGTAGGTCCCTGATCCATTTCATTGCACAAGTCTTGAATTGCTCATTGGTGCTTTCATTTTATATTATTCACTTTTTGGGATATTATGTTCAATGATTAATCCATTAAAAGGTTTTAAAACAGTTATTAGAGAATATGTAATAGAGCTTAGTGATTCCATTGTCTTTGAATTTACTCCATTTTATAACTTTTTTGTTTACTGTTATAGTTGAGTTCTGCCCGGGGGGCGGACCGTGATAATAAGTCAGGCCAGGAATCTAACATCAGTCCAGGCCAATCTCCACATTCACAACAGACCACGTATACTGTAAGCGTTTCGTTGAAATATTTTTCTGTTTACTGTTTATACCAGTAACATGTCTTTTACTTTTAGTAACAAAAAACATCCAAAATAGTTAAACAGCCAAGTGTTTTTAGTTTCAAGAGTTAGTCAATTGCACTTTCATAATTAAGGCAACAGGAATAAATATTCTTTATATTCTTTATAAATATGCTTTTCTCCTTTTAATGCACTCCTTCTCAACTCTACCTTTTCAGTTTTTCTCATTCTCTCTTTCTCCTGTGCTGTCCATTTTTTCTCCACACAGCTTGGCCACACGCACTCCATGCACTGACTGAACGTTGTGTTGATGTGTACGCGCATGTGACTAATCGCGTGATGACAGACAGATCATACCATTAGGTTAAAAGTAGGCAGGGGGGCTGACTGTCTACAGTTCTGAGACTGTAGCTGCCTTGTGTTGTTTTCTCTTTGATTTACTCATTTCATTTAGCATTTTTAACACTGGCCTGACAATCCAGGCCAATCAGCTTTCCAGGCAAACCGGGAGTTATGCCATAGCGGTTGATTTATTGAGGTAGTTGCATTAATTCCATGGACCTTTGTAAATGATTTTAAGATGTTAAATGGCACTTCAGTTGGGCTTTGCATGATTTCCTTTGGAAGTGTTTTCATAAAAGATAGGCATTTTGTGTCAATGTTTAAGCTTTGTAACGTATTTTCTTCAATGTGTTTCCAATCTCTACTAAGAGAGGGCTCAAATAACTCCATAACTTGCTGACAACAGAAGATAATAGTGAAAGAAGTTAGTTAGCTGTAGTCCTCCTTTTTTGTTTGAACTAGACATCCTTAAGAATGAAAATCTTGCCTTTGTTCCATGCCATATAAAGGTTGAGATTGTTTTATGCAAATATTCAAGGTGTATAAAAAGTATAATAAAATTTGTGTGAGATTTATATCTCGTGTTTGATAACTATTTGTTGTAATTCTTAAATATGCTATTTCTCTTTGTTTCCATTTAATTAAGTACTTTGCACGCATGTGATACTACAGTGTTTAAAGGCAGTACCTCACATTTTCCCAAATTGACTTTGTATCCTGAGAGTGAGCCATATTGAGTAATAATCTGATTGATATAACAGGTAAGAAGTCCACAGGTGAGAAGTCCACATGTTAGGTCGAGGATGATGTTATAACAATACAGTGATATTTTATATATTTGACTTCCAATTTTTATGCCTTTAATATTCTTTTCAGATCTTATTTTCTCAGCTAATGGTACAATGATTAGATTAAATAAAACTCCTAAGGCTGGACATCCTTGTTTTGTACCTCGTAAAATGAAAGGTTTGTAAATGAGGTTGTTGGTTCTTATTGAAGCCATGGTCTTCGAGTAGATCATCCTGATCCACTGCATAAAATTTTTACCAAACCCATATTTCTGCAGAGTACTGAACATAAAGGGCCATTCAATTCGATTAAAGGCTTTTATTATCTAAATTTGCTAATGATATTGGATGATAGTTGTTACGGATTAAAGGGTCTTTATCTTTTTTATGAATTAAAGTAATGTGGGACTAATTAAACATAGGTGGAAAACTTCCATTGTCAAATGATGCTTGATATGCCTGCAAAAGTAGAGGGGATAGATCCTCACTAAACACTTGGTAGAACTAAACCATCAGGCCCTGGAGATTTATTTTTAGAAAATGAGGTGGCTATATTTATTTCAAATATAGTTATTGGCTGTTCAAATGGATTTTTTTCTTCCTCTGATAAGAAAGGAAGGATTAATATTATTTAACAATTATTGCATGATTCCGGATTATCATCACTGTCACTGAGATTTTAACTAAAGCTTTATTTATTTGATCTGGATCAGTGGTAATTGAGTTATTTGGTAATCTAATACAAGACATGGTATTTTTAGTCACCTGTTTAAGTCTTAAAGCTAGCAACATTTCTGCCTTCTCCCCACAAAAATTAAATTTTGCTTTCTTTAGTTTATATTCAATTTTGTTTCTTATGTCATCATATTTCATTTTTAGCTTACACAGTTCGATCCATATTTCATCCTTATATTAATTTGACAGTGAAATTTGTAACAGCTTGATTTCTGTTAATCTGTTTTCTTCTTGGCATTGTTTTTTTTTTTAAGTTGAAGTTTATTGTTGAAGCAGCTGACAACAGCAGTGATCAGTCTGTGGTTTTGGCGATTTGCAGGTGAAAAAACATCTGTCTATTAAAACTGGACCAAATGTTTCATTTTTTTCAGTGTTTTAGATTATAACCTTTACTTCAGTATCTTTTGATGACAAATTCTTCAGGAGATGCTAGACAATTGTCTTGGCAAAAGATGTTTAAAAGTCAAATCCTTTACATACATTACAGGGTGACTCTGCGGGTTTGCCAGTGAGATGTCACTTCAGTAACGGCGGCTTGTTTACTTCTGCCTTCAACCTGGATTCGTCTATATATGACAAAATATCTTTAGGACCATAAAACAGCATTCATAACATGTCATATGGAAAATTGTATGTGTGTGTGAAGTTACTAGGTGTATAGGTATATATATTAATGGTTCCGTTTGTTGCTAATATTTGCAAGCTGTCTTTGTAGCCTCCTGATACTGTTTTCTAAATAAAAGAAAAAAGCAGCAAATTAACTTGGGGTCAGAGAATGGAAACCCATTTAAATAAACTGGTAATTATTTGGATCTAGAGCTCTGCCTCCACCATTAATGCAACACGAGACTGTAGAAAATCAGTACTTGTTTTGTTCAACACCATTTCCTCTCCAGGCCAGTCTAGCAAAGCTCAGCTTGGCACGGTTTTGTTCAGCAGAGTGGAAAGCCTCAGTGTTATGGCCCAGCTGGATGCCAACTGCAGCTAGCCAGCTAGCTAGTCACCCTGCTGATCAAGTTAGGCAATTAACATGCTAATTAAAAATCCCATTAAAATAAGGGAGGTATAAGAGAATGACCTGGGGCAGACCGCTGGGCTTCAATTAGGTCAAGACAACTCAGGGACTGTGTGTGACTCTGTGGGTGTGTATATTTGTATGTGCTGTCACTGCCACTGTACTGTGGCTTTGGTGTTAGCATATGGAGCTTGACAGAAAATGTCAAACAACAAGTAAGAGCTTCCACTTTTGAAAACACACATTTTTCATGGAGCATAGATTGAGCATACATGTAAATGACTTATTGTGTACAAATTAGTGTACATAAATTGATATCTGGTTTGCACTTAGTAGCATGTATATGCATAAACTTTGATCCCTGTCAAAAATCCCTCCCACCCTCGTTATAAGGCTTTTGTTTTGTTATCTGGATATTTCCAAAAGATGAGCCGTGTCCTAGTTTATAATATAAACCATACTTGAATATGCAGTACATTATCACTGGAAAAAAGACAGCATAAAGACCTAAAATCACTTTTTTTTTTTGATGGGGACTGTTGTCCCTCTATGCAATGCACAACGGAAATGCAGGAGCTATGCACAGCTGATAAAAACTTAAATAATCTGAGGGCAGTGATGCTATAGCACTGAGCTCAGGAATATTGTCATTTAATAAGTTCTCTGATTTCAATATGGCATTAGTGTACCAAAGTCATTATTTGATTGATGTCAGACCGTTTTCTATCAAGGTTTATTAAGAGTTCAAGTGTGTGCGAATATATTGCTGAGTGGTTCCAGAACTATACCAAACAGGGTTTCCAAATGCAAGTTCATCTAAGCTATATTAATGGTTGGGTGATATGACGATATACATGGCAAGGCAACATAAATTTGTCTACCATCAGAATTACTTTTACCGTGGTAGCAATTAGGGTTCGGTTTCATAAAACACAAATAAAAATGTTGGCTTTTGATAGCTGGTTCTGTTTTGGATCCGGTTCCATATTAATAAAACACTAACTAACGAAGCTCTTATCAAACATTTTATTTCTCCTCATTCTTATTTTTAAATTAGCAATATGCAAAACACTGTGGTAATGTTAGCAAGTTTCTCATTTTTAGATTGCAGTGATTGTCACTTTTGCCAGTTAAAATGACAAACGCCGCTGGGGAGTATTACATCAGCTGTAGATAATTAATGTTAATGTCATAATTAATTCTAGCCAGTGTCTGTGTTCAGCCAAAGATCATTTATGAGGACCACTCTTAAACATCACTCTTCAATCGTGAGTAATCAATAAGTTATAATTTATATCAATAAGTTCTGAATCAGGACCTCCAGTATTTAACTTCAGTTACAAATGTTGAAAATGGAACCCAAATGGATTAGATAAGGGATTCAAAATAATTCTAATTTGACTAAACAGCATCTCTGTCTTGTTGTTTTATCCATAAACAGTTTCTTAATTTATATTTTAAAAACTTTACTGTATCACAATATACGTATATCGATATTGCAATACAAAAACTACATAAACGTATATTCAGCTGACAATTTATATTCAGTTGCATCTTCCTATGCATTAACATGCTTTATGGAATACTTATTCATGTATTGCATTTATCAGAATCAGAATCAGAAATACTTTATTGATCCCCGAAGGGAAACTCTGTTACAGCAGCTCGCCTTTATGTCAGTGCGCACAGGAGAAAGTACTAGCAAAAAATATTATACAATACACTATAAAAACAGGTCAGAAAATAAATTAAATATCAGGTGGGTATAAGTATAAAATAAAATAAGTGTGAAGTACCAAGTGGGTTTACCAGTTGATGATGATAATATAGTATAATAATACAATGTAATAATTTATGGAACAAGATTTTAAAGAAGAAAGGTTACCTATAGGAATAAACACATACAGTACATCTAAATATTTGAAACAGGCACTTATCAAACACCAGAATTCTAATCTGAGTCTTTTGGTGAACTCAAATTTCACTCAAAGTAGCAATTTCATGTGTAAGTTTGAGCTGGAACACATGATATATTTACAGTGCTCCCTCCCTATCCTGTGTGTGACTCTGAGTTAGAAGGCATGACCCCGGGCTGTAGGGTGGCTGGTGTTGGTGGCCGTGGAATGGGACGTGCCCGCCGCGTGAAAAGGAAATGGAGCAGGAAATTGGGTTAGTTTCATTCTTTCCCTCTCTGGTGTCTCTGAGCAATCCCCTCCATGCACGCACACACACGGCCCAGGCTAATAGTGTAGAGACCTGGGACTTTTTGTATGTGTGCGAGTGTGTGTTTGTGTTTGTATGAGTGCGGAGGATTAGAGTTGTGGCCGGCCTAAGCCACCAAATACGCTCGATCTCAAGTCATCTAGCCAGCTAGGCTGAGAGTGTGTGAGTGTATGTGATGGGGGGTTGATGAGGGGACAGGGGACCTATTACACACACTGTTAGGCGCTCACAGATAAAAACATAAAACTAGGAAAACACACTCCCAAATACTGTTATGTGTGTAAATACAGAAGAAGATATAGGTGTGTAAGAGGGAAGCTACGAATGTAGACAGACAAGCACACATTTGGCTATCACACACACACACACACACACACACACACACACACACACACTCTTGCACACACCCTCCTGGCTTAGTCTGGGTGATAAATCTCTCTGCTGAGGGGATCGACTGGAACTCACAGTCACACACATACATACACACACATGTCTCTGTTTCTATGACAACTGCTGTGGGGAGGGAGAGAAGAAGGGGGAGAAAAGAAAAATCGAAAGAGGAGAGCAATCATTTCATCGCTGATCAAAATTAAAGCCTGGCTTTGAGATGGAGCTGGCAGAGAAAGAAAGATGGGAGAAAGAGAGGCAGGCAGGTAGAGGGAGGGAGAGAAGAAGAGAGACGGAGAGTCTGCCCAGGCATAAAAGTAAGGGATCTTTACATCAAGCAGACTAAATGATTGGGGAGATCTTGATGGTTAGACTGAAGTGCTCACAAAAGTTTGAGAGAAAAACTAATATCACAACTAAGTGTATATTACCCAAAAATGATGTTGCATACCCTACACTTTATTAAAGACGTCTGAATTCAGTACTTGTCAATAATACTGTAGCAATCATACCACCCCAAGTATATATACATATATCCATACTGTACCTCAATTATCTTGATCTCAGAAAAATGTTTGAACAGGGTTATGATGGTGTAGTCCCTCATTCGTCCAGGAGTGTTAGCCTCAGTAGCTTAAATTTCTGAGTTCTCAGACCATTTTCACAATTGAGAATGACTTCCGGATGGGAGCCAAAACGTCTTGATTCTGAAAACAGTGTCCAGATGACTACGACTGAAATCTTTTCTACGATGAACAGGGTTATGTTAGAAGGAAAAACAGCCTGATCTTACATTTTCCCTTATCATACTTTTAACACCAGGACTAACTAGCTTTACACTGCAATATAATAACAATGCTGCTTCTAAGTCTTTAATGGATCAAGAACTGGTGAGTAATTTGTTTTAACCACAGTGTTTTAGCACAATATTTTGTTTGTAGCCGCCAAGTGCACATAAGTGCACCCTTTTACAGGGTTCTCGTTTTAATATGAGTCAGCCTGAAACATTTAAAAAATCAGCCAGAGACAGTGTTTTCAACCAACTCAAGGAGCTAACATTAGCTTAATAAGCTAGTTAGCTAGGTAGAGCTGATAAAATCTGCTAGCGGCAGTTCTCATCCTCAGCTGGCAAAACTGACCAATGAAATGAGAAGTCTGCTTTTGTCTACCTTTGTCTGAAATCAAGGACCAACTATTTAAAAATTACTACCAATTTTGAATGGAAAATCTGAGCCGTGTGAGAATGGAAAGCTTGACAAGTGTAGCAACAGTAACTAAGAGGGGTGGTGGGCTGGTATCATGAATCAAAGGGCATTTTTGTCCATTTTTGTTCTTTAATTTCATGGTCTGTGTAAGAATACACCATTATGAGAGTTACAGTACGATGTCTGATTCATGTATACTGGGGAGGGGGGACCCTGGAGCACATGAAAAGGTTACAGATGATCGATTTGACAGTAGGCTAGTTCAAAAGGTCACCCTCAAATCAACAGCGGCATATGGAATACCACTATTTCAAAAACAGCTGACATCTTTTGCATAATGGCTCGTATTATAATGTGAAATACGATACTCCTAATAGGCAACACTTTTTGCATAACAGTGCTATATTTGAATATGGGAATAAAATATGATGGAAAAGGCTTTTGAATAATGGTTTACCTTGGGTACCCTATCATTATGGCATGCCGAAGCACTGCCAAATCTGTTGAATAGGTGGGATGAAAAGGCTGTTTTTGGTCAGGAGGCATGCAATGTGAACAGGAGCTTGTGTTGTCTGTCTGGATGAGTTTGATGTTGTCTAGCACTTGTCTTTGTACCAACAGACAGCTGGCTTTTAACCTGGACTGTGAGGGAGCAAATAGCACCATTATTAATCATTTCACCTTCTTTTATGCTCTCTCTCTTTCCATTTCTGCTCATTGTGCTCCCTCTCTCTTTCTCTTGCTCGCTCTCTGTCAGTCTCTCTCTCGCTCACTCACACACACATGCACACACACACACACCACAGGGGAGGTGTAGGGAGTCCATGCTTCACTGCAGCGCTGCACTGCTTTTCAGTATGCACCCTGCAGTGCATGGTATGGCTGCAGGCCTGACAGCTATTACACAGCTCAGTGTGTGTGTGTGTGTCCGTGTGTGTGTTGCCCCTCACTGTGGACTGTCGGTCCAAGAGGGAATTTGGGGGAGATGCAGTGTAAGAGCATCTCCAGTAACAGACATCTCTCTCTCTCACACACACTCACACACATATACACAACTGTATGCCCAGTGGCTAGTACTACATGCCTGTTAGCTAGCCTAATATTATTCAAAGGCTCAAAGCACCCCAGTGTGCCAGGAATGACACACAGTTGGTTCTCCACAAACTAACACAACACTATTTTTTCATCATTTCTCTACAAAGACATTTTGAAGTTACTGACAGAATTGTTACTATTGTACAAATATACATTTATGTATCCATGCTTGCATACAGAAACAAAAAAGTGACTAAATTTAGCAAGGACTAAACTACTTTTTTTTGCATTTTCAAGAAATTGTTGCATCAAAAATGTGACACGAATTCAAATTAAGTCAAGTTTTGCACCACAAAAGCACAAGATCTTGGAGGTGAAAGCCCTGCATGTAAGAAGAACCATTCTGATACCAGCAGTGCCAATTATGGCAAGTAGATCTACTTGTGAAGGTTATTTAGACTTGGCCTGCTTAGATGAAGCCATAAATATAGTCTGTTGCAGACAAAGTCTGTCTTTTTTTTAATCATGTAAATTGTTAAACTACTTGCTATCACTACCTATAGGCTACCAATGTGCATCTGTGCAACACCTATGCACCTTCGTGAACCTTAAACTTTAAACATCTATTTATAACAACATACACTCAGTGACCACTTTATTAGGTACACCTGTACAATCTAATGCAGCGAGCTACCATGCAAGGTGGCCATTGGGATTAATATGGGGTTCAGTGTCCTGCCCAAGGACACCTCATGTATGTAAATGGGAAGGACAGAAAATTAGCACCTCTCAATGTACAGTGGTGTGCAAAAGTGTTTGCCTCCTTCCTGATTTCTTATTTTTTTGCATGTTTGTCACACTTAAATGTTTCACATCATCAAACAACTTAAAATATTAGTCAAAGATAACACAAGTAAACACAAAATGCAGTTTTTAATTGAAGGTTGTTATTATTAAGGGAAAACAAAATCCAAACCTACATGGCCCCCTACATGGCACTCATCTGAATGAGTCAGGACTTTGACTAGGCCTAAGACTTCATTTTGTTCTTCTTCAGCCATTCCAAATTTGAGCTCAGTCCAGAGGTGGACTTGTTGGTGTGTTTTGGATCATTGTCCTACTGCAGAACCCAAGTTCGATTCAGCTTGAGGTCATGAACAGAAGGCAGGACATTCTCCTTCAGGAGTTTTTGGTAGACAGCAGAATTCATGGTTCCATTTATCACAGCAAGTCTTCCAGGTCCTGAAGCAGCAAAACAGCCCCAGACCATCACACTACCACCACTATATTTTACTGTTGGTATGTTCTTTTTCTAAAATGTGGTGTTACTTTTGCGCCAGATGTAATGAGACACACACCTTCCAAAAAGTTCAACTTTTGTCTCGTCAGTCCACAGTATTTTCTCGTCAGTATTTTCCCAAAAGTCTTGGGGATCATCAAGATGTTTTCTGGCAAAAATGAGACGAGCCTTAATGTTCTTTTTGCTCAGCAGTGGTTTTCGTCTTGGAACTCTGCCATGCAGGCCATTTTTGCCCAGTCTCTTTCTTATGGTGGAGTCATAAACACTGACTTTAACTGAGGCAAGTGAGGCCTGCAGTTCTTTGGATGTTGTTGTGGGGTCTCTGAATGGCTGAAGAAGAACAAAATGATGACTTTGGAGTGGCCTAGTGGAGATAAGTTGAGCAAACTGTTTGCAAATGTTTATTCAACATCTGCTGCATAATAGCCAAACCTTATATGGATTCAGATGTGAATTTGATACAGCATTCTAGTGAAGCCAACAGACTTTGGAGTGGCCTAGTCAAAGTCCTGACCTGAATCCTATTGAGATGCTGTGGCATGACCTTAAAAAGGCAGTTCATGCTCCAAAACCCTCCAGTGTGGCTGAATTACAACAATTCTGCAAAGATGAGTGGGCCAAAATTCCTCCACAGTGCTGTAAAAGACTCATTGCAAGTTATCGCAAATGCTTGATTGCAGTTGTTGCTGCTAAGGGTGGCCCAACCAGTTATTAGGTTTAGGGGGCAATCACTTTTTCACACAGGGCCATGTAGGTTTGGATTTTGTTTTCCCTTAATAATAACAACCTTCATTTAAAAACTGCATTTTGTGTTTACTTGTGTTATCTTTGACTAATATTTAAATTTGTTTGATGATCTGAAACATTTAAGTGTGACAACATGCAAAAAAAATAAGAAATCAGGAAGGGGGCAAACACTTTTGCACACCACTGTAATGTAGTCCAGTAGGCTACAACACCACCTTTAACTGTGACTTCAGTAATAAAACATATAATTAAATGTATACATTTCCGACAACATTGCACATTATAAACTTCATAAAAAGGTAGAATTTATGGCAGAGCTGTTGTATTGAATTGCATTAGATTGTGCAGGTGTACCTAATAAAGTAGCCACTGAGTGTATGTTCTCATTTGACTGCTAAGTGGGTCCGACGTGCCAGTATCTAAGTGTAGTTTTTATGGGCTTCATCAAAGAGCACCGACTTTGTTGATCTATGACATGCTAAAACGTATAGTGGTAGCACAAGTTTAGACGAGTCACAAAGTCAGCAAACTATCTCTGTAATATCAACTATGCAGTGATATCTTTGCTGACATTATCTAACATTAGCCACCATAAGCTACTGGTCATAACAGACCAAGTACACTGAGCAAGTGTGTGTTTTATTGTTCATGCAAACCCAATTATTTGTCCCAACTGGAAGCTCTGTGGTTTCATCACTTCAAATCTGCTGTATATTTAATTAATATTGTGTGATAAATTCATATGTTACAGCCACCATATTCCTTCTAAAACCTCAACTTTTTGCACATATTGTTCATCATTGTTCATCATGCATTCATGAAAAATACCTTGCCTAAAAAATCACAACAGCAGCCCTGTACAAGAGGGATTAAGCTCTGAAAAATGTATTCAGAGCCTAAAAAAAGGTACAATGAAAAAGAGAGGCTGAGAAGAAGTGAAAATGTGTAAGAATTTTCCATTAAAAACCGCTTTCCGTCTCCAATATCAGAGCGGAGTATTCCATAATTTACATAATGCTGCATATTACATCAGTACAAACTAGAACAGGATCCATATATGTTTAATAAGCAGTATTATCTTTGTTTTGTTTTTTTAAAGCACTGTGTGTCTGGAAGACGAGGTTCTGTAGATACCGTGCTCCTCTCCAGGGTGTTAGATAACTAACTAGAGGCGGCTGCAACTGCTGGGCTGTTCTCCCTGTCCTTACTTCAGAGCAGGGCAGCCGTGATTGGGCTGGCAGAGTGGGTGACAAGCCCTGAGACTGTGGGGGGAGAAGAGAAGAGTGCGTTTGCTGTGTTTGTGTACTTTCATGTGTACTTTTTTGTGTGTGTGCGGGTGTGAGGGGACACCTCAGAGGTCATTTGAGGAGGCAGTGGAGCGTGCTGAGAGGCTGCCATCACACAGCTGCCATGCCAACTGGACACACACACACACAAAATCACACACAAACGCACAAGCAGGCCACATTTATGTAGAGGCATGAGCACGCAACACCACTCACACAAAAGCAGAAAGGTACACAAAGCAAAGAGCAAACACAGGCAAGCACACAGTCACTTGTCACATGCAAGTCACTCAAACAGACACACACATAAATGTGACTCACCGCTCATTCACACTTGCAAGCTTTCCACTCGCAACCACTTCACACTTGCGCATGGATGTGCACACATGAACATACACACACACACACACACACACACACACACACACACACACACACACACACACACACACACACACACCCCATGTCCTTGGTTGTTGTCTGTCATAACTCCAATGTATAAATGACAAAAAAAAAAAATCATACAGAAACCACAGACCTATTATTTACAATCGCTTGAAGCTATTAAAATGTTTGTTTTTTGTTTTACATTTTACTTTTTACATTTAATTGTTTTTTAGCTTTTAGGGAAACTAAAGATTACATTCATTATTGATCCATCTGCCAAGTATTTTCTCAATGAATTGATTAAGTTACCAGAAAATAGTAAAAAATGCCCATTATAATTTCCCATAACATAAGATGACATATTGAAATTGCTTGTTTTGTGGGACCAACAATCCAAAACCCAAAGAGATTCAGTTTACTATCATCGAAAACAAGGAAAAGCAACAAATCTTCACATTTAAGAAGCTGGAAGCAGACAATTGTGGTCATTTTGGCTTTATAATTATTAATCAATTATCAAAATTGATGCTGATTATTTTTCTGTCGATCAGCTGATTGATTAATTGTCTAACCGTTTCAGCTCTATATATTTTACTTTTGTAAACTATATCTTTCTTAATGGAAATTATTACTGTAAATCCAGACAAATACCTTCAGTGATGCTCATAAGGCAAACAACCACTAATATGAAGAGGAATCAGTTCTATCTTTCTAAACATTAAAGCTAGGGTAGGTAACGTTGGAGAAACTAACAAGAGACTATATTTTGAAAGTATCCAACCGAAAAAATTCCACCCCTTCAGGCCTCCATCCAAAGCCACTCCCCCAAAACACATTTTCATGCGCAATGAGTGCACGGGCAGTGCAGGTAGGTAGGAAGGAAGACAGGTAGGTAGATTGGATGGACTTATTACAGGCCTGCGACAGCCACAAATAACGGATTTGATTTATTGATTGCTGTCAGGATGTAAATAGAATTTCAACAAATATAACAAAAAATGCTTCTGAAATACATTACCTACCCTAGCTTTAAGTTATTCTTTAGATAAATATGAATGTACTCCCTATCCATATGAAAGTAAAAGCTACTTGATCATATCGTCCCTTAACCAACAGCGAATGATTGATGGACCAGTCATTACAATCTCAGGCTATGCAGATAAAAAATTCTCAAACCCACAGAACTTTATTTAAAATGTTAGCCTAGTTTCCAAAGATACAAGCTCAATTTCAGGGAAATGTGTATAAAATAATGCACAAGAGATCTTTCAGTACACTGTGATATTAGAGATGAGACTGTGGTCTCTACTAACAAGCCCTGTGCTGCCGCCCCTTCCTTCCCTTTGTGCCGACGGCCAAATCAGCACTGTTGCATCTTTCAAAATAGCACAGCAGGAGAACGTCCAAAAACGTAGTGTGCAGGAACTCTATCATTTGTTATGGGGCTGACGGGGAGTGATATCAATGATTCAGCTATCTTATCTGGGCCTGTGATACGCATCTTGTAAATATATTCTCTCTCTCTCCCCATCTCTCTCTCCTTCACCCATCACCCCTCTCAATCTGTTCGGCACATTGCTGTTATCATGGCGATGGATAGCAAGGTTATTATTATTCCTCTATTATTCCACACGTACAAACATGCTGACCTCACTCATCACACACCTCTGAAGCACAGGGAACACAAACAAAACACACACATACACAAACATACACACACACAGCTAGAGGTTGTAAGGTGGGTAGCTGATAACCTGGAATTACAAGTGTAGCATGATCAACCCCAATCCTGATGAACATTTTGGATGTTCATTAATGAAAACACTTAGACTTTTTCTGAAAACTGGCTTCTAAGTCATAAACCAGAAACTGATAAGCCTTCCCCAGCAACCTCCTCTGTCAATTTGACCTTTGACGGACTCAGGTCACTAATGGAAGGTTGAATAACAATTACTCGATTTATGGCCTGCAAAAACTCACAAGCATGAACAACCTAAGCCAGTCTAATAAATTACAACTTACACTCCCTGATCGTGCATAACACAACCTGACACCACCCTCTTTCAAGAAACATCTCATGATCTCTGGTCTTCATCAAGTTAAAACCAGGACCTGAAACATTAAGACTAAAGGGAAAAAAAGAAAATGACTTTGCCATGCAGAATCAAATGTATTAATTGATGTGTTATGCTGAGTAACAATGTAAGAAGAATGTGGAACTTGACACTTGTCATGCTGATACCACTAGACCCTGTCAACAAGAACTGTTCTTTATGTAAAGAAATCACTATGATGTCATACAAAGTATGGATCACCATCTTATGTATTAACAAACTATTCTTTCAGGACATCCATAATACTTTGGGACAACAAGTAAGTCCTTGCTTGCCACTCTAATGACATACATTGCCAAGAATATTTTCAACTGATCTGTTGTTGTCTTAACCTTAATATTAATCAACTGAACATGCCTAAGGTTACTGAATGGTACATATTCGCCTATTATGATGTGCTGAATAGCTAATGAAGCAGGAAATGTGAATATGTATCTACATGACAATTACTTTATCATGGCTGGTAACAAGAGGAAATTTAACTGAAATGCTGAATTCCACAGCCCTCAGAGCACGCGTGTGTTTCTGCTGACCCTCCTCCTCCTCTCACCCCATGAGAAGAAAGACAACCCTAACCCTAACAGACAGGCAAAACACATTCCTGAGATACAAAGATTGCTGAAATATGTGGACATCTAATTTGTGTGATTGTATTTTCCTATTTAATTTACTGTTATAGATATGTGCGTATAACCTATACATAGTGTGTCGTCATAATAGCAGATTTCGTAACATATATTAGGCCTACCATGTCTGACATTTAATTAACACTGTCAGTTAATTACTTATAAGTTATAAGTCGACAATATTCTGTTTTATTCATAAAAGTGTGTGGTGCCTTCCAACAACTGATAAGAAAAAGCTATAACATGGGAGAATTAAACTCAAAACTTTATTAATCCATCAGAAAGAATTATGATAAGATTATGGTGGGAGTGGAGTCATGTCTCGCACCTTGAACACAACCTAGCCCTCTTACAGAAGACTTAAAGACAAGAGGAAACTTATTGTCCCTGCCCCTACTCTCCAAGACCAAAACCTAGACCTAAAAAGGAGGCTGTGCCATCTCTGAGATCCAACACGACAAACGTTAGAAAAGACAAAAACCTGGGCCTTATGCACCAGTCACATGGTGCAGAGAAGGAGAAATAGAGAGAGATGGAGAGACGGAGCAAAATAGAATCAAAGACTTAACTCTTAAAGAAAGAAACTATTAGCGGGTTTCTTATCTGGTAAATTGCTGATACCAGATTAAAGAAGTTGCTACATCCAGTTGCAGCACTGGAGTCAACATCTGGCAGACGCTCAGACCGTGTTGCCATCACAACCAAACTTCATCAGACTGCTTATGGAGGAAGAGATCCGACTCAGGCCAGAGTCGCCCCATGGTACCGACAGTGCGTCCTGAAACATGGAACTCAAGGGAGTTTCACCCGGAACCAATTGCCACAGAGTGCCCCAGAAAAATGGCACTGCTTTTCCTCTCCTCTTCCCTCCAGGGCAACGCTTACCCTGCTTAGACAAAACTAAGGTGAAACAACATATACTTTTCTGTGACATTGGGGTTTGACACTTTAGCTTAACAGGAACAATTAGAAAATGTAGAAGAAAATTAGGATCTTTCATCAACATAGTTATGATAGCAAAATTATTTCAGGTGATTAATAATTCCTAATAATAATCTCCCTCTGTGTCAAATGGTCATTCATTCACTTAATTATTAATCACTGTGTTCATATCATTCATGGTTGCATTTATCAGTTTATTTGTGTGTTTAGTAGTGTAGTTGTTTGTGTAGTCTAGTAGTTATTGTCTTGCATGTGTAGTTAGTAAATAAAAATTAAATAAAAATGTATGTAACGTTGGTTATTGTGTATTTGTGCGTATGAAATATTCAGGTCACTGTCCCGAGACAAGAACTCTGCAGCAAGTTCAAATTGAGACTAAATTGATTATTAATTAAACTGATTATTAATTAATTTATTTATTAATTTCTCTATGTAAAATGAGTGGCGCCCAGTTTTAAAATTAATTTACTGAGTTAAACATTTACTATGAACGCTGATTTTATTCTGATAGCTGGAAGTGAGTGTAAACCTGCTCCTTCCTCTTACCAAAATTAAGGTAATTCGATATGATCAGTTTAATGCATTTAAACCTTTAACCTGCTACATAAGGTTAATGTGTGGTAGTACACATTTTCCATGTCAAGCAGGAACATTTGTGTTCTGTCGCCTCGCACTTTATAATGTGCTGAAGAGAAGCTTACACTTCATTAGATTCATGAACAACCACAGGACGGCAAACAAAACGTGTTAGAGGAAATTCACAGAGATTCCCTCTGCCAGTTAGTCCACTGTTACCACAGCCTTCCTAGCGTTTCCACAGAGAACATTATGCCAAACACACCTCATTGCACATTTCAGATATTTATCTGGACAAAAACAGAACTCTGAATTTGGATCAAAATCGGAGCAATGTGCAGGTTTGTTTTTGTTTTTTTCTTGTCTTCAATTTTGCTACTTACATTCAGAAAAGTATTTTCCAATAAATTATAAAAATTCAGTGATGATAGTAGTATTCTTAAAGAAAGACAAATATAGGTTTTGTCAAGGAGCTCAAGATGATTTAACTGCAATACTGTGGGTCATGATTAGGGCTGGGTATCATTTGTAATTTTTTGATACTGGTGCCAATACGATACAGAATTTTAGAATCTCACATTGAGGAATATGAAAAAAAAAATTGAAAACCACTTTTTTCTATTTAACAATATAAGCTAAAAGCCTTCAAAAGCATCAGTGTTTAATTTTAACACAATGCAGCTTTAAAGGGACTTTACCTCAATAAAATACAGTCTACATTTACCAACATTATTATTTAAATGAGGAAATATCAAAGAATAAGTAATGTAAGGATCTGACCAAACATTAAATACCAGCTTTCAATTCTTGACACTAGACCCAGGCCAGATTCCTTTAACGTCCAAACTAAAGTAACAGGACTTTTTAAAAACAGGCTTTTATCAATGTCAGATATCAAGTCTCAAGTCTTTCAGGTATCAAGTCTTTCAGTTAAAGGTGGCATATTTGCACCCCGTAATGGGTCACCACTGTGGCAACTAGACTTGAGTTTGTGTATGCAGTGAGTTGCTCCAACTTTTCTGTGTGAGCCAGAATATTGAACTGTGCTGACTGGACCAGTGTCCACGGACCTTGAGCCAACAGGCCTTCAGATGTTTGCAGTCATAATTCAATTTGATACATAGAGCAGTTATGACTTTGGATTGAAAATACAACATCAGATTCTATTCTCTGATAAGCAAGTCAGTGGTAGAGATGTAGAGATATGCCGGTATACGAGTACTGTATATCGTGGTGAAACATTCTGATGGTTCCAACCCCACCAACAACTGCTATTACCAAAAAACCCAAACAGCCAAAACACCCAAATGAAATATGAAAACATGAATGGTGCATAGAATCTAAAACAGACAGCGCATTCAAAGAAAAAACTGTTCTTAATGTTCAACAACCAACCTGCTTTGTTTAAGGTGTTTTAAGTGTATTTGATGTTAGTTCTTTTGCAGAGTCCAATAAAGAGTCCATACAGTTTAGTTTTTTAGGATTAATAAAATTCTAGGTACTCATGATATGAAGTAATTTTACAATATTTTAGCACGAACAGTAGTTTTTCAGTAAAGTTTGTTAATTATCATGATAAAACTGTTTGGCCACAATAACCAATGAAATTAAAATTTGATACCGTCACATCCCTTGTCACTGGTGTTCATGTTGTTGAGTCCAATTTACTGTTTCATTGTGGCTGATACATAGCCTAATTTTACTGTCAGTCCTTTATTGACACATACAGCAAAACTGTTTCTAACCTGCCCATAAAGTATACTGTACATTGCAGCAAAGAGATATGTGGTGTGTTTCTACTGCCAAAATGGCAGAAATGTCATTAAGCTACCAGTATTTAGGGTCGGGAGTTGTCTGGTTCTGTGTTGTTAACTGGTGCTGGTTTGACTAGTTACTTACAATAAAAAGCAAAGGTTGTTTTGTTAATGTTATGTGAATATGGACATTAGAAAAGTACATATAGCTTTTAATAAATCAATAATAAAAATGTTTATTATTTATCATATTAGCATTTAAAAAGAGAAAACAAACACAAATATTTGGTCAGTACCAAAAGTACTAAAATATAAGCTCTAGTCATGATTCAATTAGATATCATTGATTGGATAACACAATATTGAAATTGCAAATAAATAAATGACAGTTGAGTTTTTCCAGAGACTGAATATATAGGGCTTTAAATATGCATATGCAATACATGTGCAGTACTGATGTGGATTGGTGGGGAGAGTTGTGGCAAAATTCAACTGTAATATTTTCATTCAGCATGATGAGTCAAATTAAATGCATTTCTGTGTACTTTAGTATAGACCAACATACAGGTGAAAAGGCTAGTAAGGAATGATAAGGGAGCCTACCTGGAGGAACTGGCCAACCCAGCCGAAAGAGCAGCTACAAGCAACCAACAAGAAACAGGCTACAAAATCACAAACCTGTACTACCACAAACTGGTAGTAAGTTCAGAACCAGTAACCTCATCAAAGACAAACATGGACATCTACTTACCACACAAAAAGAACAGGAACAAGAGGTGGAAAGAACACTTCAGAGAGATTCTCAACAGAGACCCCACTCTACAGCCAACAGAGATACAGGAAGCTGCAGAAGACCTGGACATCAACATCAACCCACCAACAAAAAGGGATATCACAGAAGCCATTAAATCATGAAAAAACAGGAAGTCCCCTGGTGCTTCAAAGCTGATCCAGAATTGGCTGCCAACATCCTCCTTCCACTATTTACTGACATCTGCCTGGAAGGGAAGATACCATCAGACTGGACAAAAGGAGTGATTGTTAAAGTACCAAAGAAAGGCACACTAGCAGACTGCAACAACTGGAGGAGCATTGCACTTCTGTCAGTTCCCAGCAAGAGTTTTTGCAAGATCATCATACACGAACATTACATGACATGCCGTAGATGAATTACTCCGAGACGAACAAGCAGGATTTAGGAAAGGCAAAGGGTCTATAGACCAGATCTTCGCTCTCAGGAACATCATTGAGCAGTGCAGTGAATGGCAACGACAACTATACATAAACTTCATCGACTTCAAGAAGGCTTTTGACAGCATCCACCATGATAGCCTCTGGAAGATCCTCAGAAGTAATCGTATCCCCTCTCATATTGTGAACATCATCCAACAGTTTTACATCAGCTTTTCCAGCACTGTAGGGGCAAACAAAACCAGCTTTGCAGTAGAATCCGGAGTCCGCCAAGGATGTGTAATGTCAACACTATTATTCAACCTCACTATAGACTGGGTCATGTGGAGAACAACAGAAGATCAGGCGAGAGGAATTTGATGGACTCTCTATTCCACCCTTGAAGACCTTGACTTTGATGATGATCTAGCCCTCCTCTCACATACACCTCACCATTTACAGGACAAAACAGTGAGACTCCAGTCCTATGGGCAACAAGCTGTGTATTGTCAACACTACTCTATGGAGTAGAATTCTGAACAGGACAGGACACCCATAATACATCATGCCTACGAAAAATCATGCATGTTTTTTGGCAAAACACCAGCTCCAACAACAACCTTCTCAGAATCACTCAGCAAGACAAAATACTGTACATAAAACATTACATAGACGCCGGTGGACCTGGATAGGACATGTGCTCAGAATGGAAACAACAGCAATTCCCAAAATTGCATTCCATTGGACCCCAGAGGGTAAACAAAAGAGAGGGAGACCCAAAATAACACGGCGCAGGACTATTGAGAGAGAGCTACAACACCACCATCAAAGATGGGGAACCATGGAGAAGGCAAGCGATAGACAGAAGTGGAGGGATTTTGTTGCTGCTCTATGCGCCTGGCGAAATGGGAATGACTGACTGACTGTGTACTGCACTGAAATATCTTGTAATGACATGTAAACACATGCTGAAATTGTTAAGCTCTGAGAGGTTAACTTACACGACTCACTTCTGTCAGATTTAAATGCAGGCTGTAGGAAAACATCCGACTAGTTTTAAGTGCATGTGTAAAAAAAAAAGTGCCTTAATAATGAGTGGGAAAGCTTACAGAAAACATGCCTCATGTTGCTCTTTTTAAATTTTCAATCCTCAATGCGCCAAAGCACTGCCTTTTTAAATTCTTCTTCTTGGCACAGGCTTACTGGCAGCCATAGTATTATTGAGCCTATCTGGTTTCATCAACTCAAGTATCTGTACCTCTTCAGATTTTCAGAAAAAATATCAATACAGTGAAATAGGAGGAGAGGTTTTTATAAAATAACAAACAACAACAAAAAAATAAAAAAAAATAAATAAATAAATAAAAAACTGGATTCTCTTAAATAATGGCCATTTAAAGTATCAATATCAGGATTTGCAGTAAAAACTGTAAAACTATATGTATGCAGAATGTATTGGGATATTGTATTTTCAGACCAGCCCCAGTAAGCGAAGCTCACCTCATGGTGCGGAGGTCCCAGCCTCGTATGGCCGTGTCATTCGCTGTGGCGAGCTGGCTGCAGTTGTGGTGGGGGCTCCACTTGCCTGAGGTGAACTTCAGTTGACCTTTGCCCTCCAGGGTGGCAGTGCTGGAGACCTGCAGAGGAGAGCAACACCTTCATTACCATCTCTGAGCAGGGACGTGAATTTCATCCAAATATCTGTGACAGGTTCAGCCAGTACAGTGCATTCAATCAGCATAATAAAACATTATTAGGAGCAATTTTCTCTGCAGGCCACACTCAAGACTACAATTGTTCAGTATGACTCTGTAGTAATATTTTAGGCATTACTGGCACACCAGCTGCCTGCAGATTTGCACCACGCTGAATCGAATTCTTATGTGAATGTCAGATGTTGTGTTTTCAGCTTGTTATGATTCCAACAAAATACTAATTAATACAGCTTTAAATGACCTGTTAAGATAGAAAGTATGCAGTGATGGGACTGAATAATAAAGTAACATTAAATTCAAATTCCATGTTTTAGAAAAATGAAATTTTTATCAGAAATGCAAGGATACCACCATCATCAGTAGTGGTATTTATATTTTCTCAGAATCTGCACTGTACCTGTAGCATTAAATAAATACTGAATGTTCTGACAATGAATGCATCCCTCTTCAAAGTGGAGCCACTCTCTCCATGCTCCAACATATGGATTAATATGTTCTGTTCTCATTTCAATGCCCAACAGCACAACAGGACCTAAACAGCCAGAACCAGCAACAGCATGCACCTGTCTCCTCTGTAACCTGATGCTCAGTCAGCAGATCTACTGACTCCTGGCTCTCCTTGGTCCCATGAGGGAGTCTATACACTAAATCTAGTTACTTATGGATCGACTGTCGAACATGAGCCCTTGGAGGATTTAAGACTAATGAGTGTTGAAAGCTGAATCAAACTAGCCTGTTTAGACTGGTTGAAAATCAGTCAAATTTATTGTAATGTCTTAGGTAGTTCAACAGAAAAACATTTAACTGACAAAATGTCTCTGGATACAAAAAAAGTAGTTTAGCTGAAAGGCAGTCAGGTTAAATTGCAACATTTAAAGCTTTTCAAACAAGATGACATGCATGTCATTGGATATTTATCAAACCTGCTACAAATATTTCACAGGGCAACAATGAAGGTGAAATGAATTAAAGTCAAAACACTTCAAGGACTTTGAATTATAAAGCATATCACTTCATCAGGCTACTTTAAAAATTAAATCCAATTAATTCAGCAGGCTGGCTTTAGAAAGGGTTATCTTTCCCTTACACTATGATGCATCTAAAAATTCTAAAAAGCAGCATCAGTGCTCCATTTTTTCTGCTGTCTATCTGCAGGTTTTCATCCTCATCTTTCTCCTTCTCCCATTTCTCTCTCTCTCCCTCTCCCATCTCTGCCTGTTGGAGCAGGGATCATCGATCGCCCCGTCACTACACAGCTCCCTGGTACACTCTCATTATTTCAGCAAGAGAGGACAGAGGCAGAGTGAGCGAGAGAGAGAGAGAGAGAGAGAGAGAGAGAGAGAGAGAGAGAGAGAGAGACAGGCCGACAGAGCAGCAAGGTGGGAGGGAGGGAGGGAGGGAGGGAGGGAGGAAGACTGAGAAAAGCAGATTGGACAAAAGGAAGAAGGACAGAGGGTAGAAGACGACAAGAAATGAAAAGAAAGGCGTGAAAAGAAAGGAGCTGAAGAAAGGTGGCAGAAGAAAGGGGACAAATAAAAATCAGACAAGGAGAGAAGCTGGGTTTCCTCTGTGGCCTTGATGTAAAATTCCATGACTTTTCCATGAATTTTCATCATTAAATCAGAGTTCCTCCATGAACACAGAAATTCTTGCTTCTTGGTTTATTAAAGTGGTCATTTACAAGACTCCGTCCCATTTTTTATGTCAGGTTAGGGATACTGAGCATACCAATCATGAGCAAAACAGACATGTTGCGACTTATTTGATTAAAGGCACATTGAAATGGCAGTTAGATCACCTTTACATAACTTGTTTTTAACTATGTATTCATGTGCGCATGATGGCTATCCCTGTTTACCTTGCAATCCTTCATTGGTTGTGTGCATCCTCAGAAATTACAGCTAAAGGTGTTAGTATGACCCAATTGAAATGCTTGTTGGATGGTCTTAAACCCCCTACCCCCACACCTTTCCGATATCAGAATTGGGGGGGGACTGCATCCGACAATTTCTGTAACTTTAGAAAACTGACAACATGACAAGCACGCCAACTTCACACAGCAATTGGCCTGTTGTGTGGAGGTGAGAAAGTAAGCAGGGTTTTAACTTCTTTCTCAAGCCCTCTTTTTCATTCTTTACACATCTAATTCTAGTATGTTTCGTATGACCAACCGAGTGTGACACTATGAATGCCTTTTAAACGATTAGCACCATCCACCCCTCTCTATGATGGCAGGCTTTTCAGCCCAAATTCAAGTGTAGCGGTTCAGAACAGCTATAATCACTGGTCAGATGACATGTTGTACAAACTTTGCTTTAAGCATACTTCCGCCTAAAGCATCCTAGATGTAATTAAGCAGATGAATGGTGTGGTCAGTATATCAGGGTATAAAGTAAGGTCATCTGAAGACTCTAACAAAATGATGGCGGCAGAAGGTTTCGATGAGAAATTAATAGAGAATGTCGCTGATGGCGCTTTTTCTGCTGTGATGTTACTATTAACATTACGGTATTGTGTGTCTTCATTTATCCAAAGGGGTCAGATTTCCATTGTAACTGGGATTCTGTGGGAAAAAACACCACCATCTATTGCAAAGAATATTGAGAATGAAACACAAGAATTGATCAAGTTCCCTGACTTCCTCTTGACAGAACAGAAGCTCTGTAAACTCCATGATCAGTGGGAAGCTTCGTGCATCCCAGGTTCCCAGCTTTATTAGTGCACTAACTGAATTAGCGGCCCTAACAAGGCAGTACACATAACACTAGGGAACGCATTCATTTAGGACACAAGCAGCACTAATGCAAAGCTATCTGTCAAATCGCCTTGCATTTATGCTTTCTCTAGACTCCAGAAGAGAGTGTGTATGTGAGCAGATGAGCAAAACAAGGTGTGTGGGTGTGCTGTGAGCCGGCAGAGATGTTCTCATTCAATTCCACCAGTGATTCTAATTGATGAGCCATGCACATGCATGCAGACACACACACACACACACACGCACACACACACATAAACACACAAATATTCCTTCAAAACAATGCACACTGGTAAGCTTATGCACATGATCCTCTCTTATATATGCATACACACACTCACGTAAACACCCACACTGAACACACACACTAATCTAGGCCAGGCCCTTGAGAGACACATCCACAATGCAGCTGGACACGGCTTGAGATGAACACATCACCCTATGACAGATAGAGGGAACGGGAGAGAGGAGAGTGGGATGAAAGGAGGGAAGAGGGAGGGAGGGAAGGAGATTAGCATTCTCATCAGCACTGGAGGAATTTGTCTTGGCTGCCAAGCTCTTTCTCCTCTTTTTCACTCCCTTTCTTCTCATCAAGCCCACTCTCTTTCCTTATCCATATCTCCCTCTTTCTCCCTACTAATCTCCATCTTTCCAATCAGTCGGGCCCTCCATTGCTCCCTCTTTCTTCATCCTCACTCTATCTTCCCTTTCTCATTATACTACTTTCCCACCATTACTTTCCACCTCTCTCCTCCTCCCTTGATACAGGATTTAATAGCTGTGTTGTCCAGTGTCGGTGTCAGAGGATAGAATCAACAACCCCCCACCTCCATGGTCCTACTCAACCTCATACTGGGGTCATGGCGCAGGGGACACACACACACACACACACACACTAATACACAAAGAGACGCTGAATTGACTACAAGCAGAACAAATACATGTATATAAGTTAGAGGCACTGAGGAAGTGCAGACATAAAGGGGTAAGGGTGCAGAAATTCATTAATGATAGTGTATTTGTCATTTACATTCATGTTGTGGTTTAAATGGTTTCAATTGTCCACCAAGTGGAGCTATTTATCCTTGTGAGGTTAGCTTTGTATGTGCATAGTTCCAGTGTAAATGTGGCAGTGTGGTTGGCCATGTTCCCGGACAACTGAAGAATGCGATGTTTGTTCTGAAATTTGTTCAAATTCGAGGTGACAATAAATCCTCAAAAGTTAAAAATCTTTCAGCTTGAATGAAACCTTTGCTCGTATCCAAAGGTTTTACAAAATCCCAGCAAAGGAATGTTCTGGACCCACACAGTCTGTGTCTGTAAAGTTCGTGCATTGGCTGGTTGTGGAAAATAAACACACTGCAAAAACAGTCCACCAGTTAAATTTGCACAAACAAGAGGCGAATATTATCTTTGGTTTCAATCTGGATGGACCTTCAGAACGTGGCCTCAAGTCCAAAATACAGAGAAATGGCGGTCTAACATTTACGCTAATGCCGATTCATTTATGTTGCTGATTGTTAAATCTGTGTTGGTGAGTTAAATTTACATTAAGTTTCGTGACTCGTGATGAAATGTCTTTATTTTTCATGCGCACAATTACACAGTTAAAAGAAACACATAAACACTCTGGCGGCATCTATTGTTTTTTCCATCCTAATTCTTGTCTCATTTGTGGTCTAATAAACAGTAAATTCATCTGTCACATGCCGCCAAGGCTTTCCTCATAAGGAAGTGGGCGTGGTTTCATCTAAAGTAGGTTGGAAAAATGACAGACGTGCCCAGGTCTGTAGGTAGAATGTTAATGAACCAAGTGACTGAACGAGAAGTGACATCCTAACTGAAGACCTGCCTTGATGAGAGGGACAGATTTCATTTTCATTTTGACACCGGGAGAGCATGGTGACATGTAAATGTAAATGCAATAGACTGGGGGCGCTGTTTCACTTATTGCATTTGAATATTGTTCACTATACAGCAGGTTAAGTCTTTGAAAATTAAATTTCAAATGCAGTTTTCATTTCCATTTTCAAATTGCTAAAAAAAAAAATAAAAATAAAAAAATCGCACTTTCATTTTGACTTAAATATTGCTTGCATAAATGGAATATCGGGTTTGTTGTTTGTTTATATCACATTTTCAAATTTGAATTAACATTTCAATATTGTCCACTGTACAGTGGGGTATGACTTTGAAAATTCGATGTCAAACAGCTTTTCCATTTTAATATGTTCATAGAACACCCACACGAGTGCGTAGAAATAAAAATGCTAATTGGATTATTGCATTTTCATTTTCACTCAAATAACACATACATATGTGGAAAATTATAATGCTATTGTGGAATTACATTTTAATTTCCATTCTAATTTTAATATGGTCCCCTATATGCTAAGTTTCGCCATCTTTTGGCGAAACTGTTGTTACAGTAAGTTACCTTGACTGACACTCAACACCTCCTGCTGTGGAAATTATGCTGGAGGCATAGATTAATCAATCATAATATAATTAAAAACATACTTCCAGTAAACACATACATGAATCAATGGACAAACAAACAAGCAATAAAATAATCATTGTTAAGGTTAATTCCAATATAGTGCATCAATAAATAACGCACAAAGCAACACTTGACTCCAGACATCCAGAATAGGTTTTCTCCCACCAAAATTTCCACCTCAATGTGAACATGACAGTACATTATGTGTGAAGATGTTTGTAAAATTCATGAAAGTATGTTATTATTATTATTATTGTAATTATGTAAAATGTGCATCCCTATCAGGGATTCTTATGGATGCACAACATATAGTATATGTGTAGCCCAAAGGGAAAGGTCTGTGTGCATGTATTAATAAATTAAACACATGACAAAACAGTGACAAAACTTTCTTTTTCGTTTTCTAACTTCAATTTGCCAACAAAGCTGGAAACTGTCAACACACAACACAAATGGAACAACGCTAGCTTGAAGCTAATATCCATATACACTAGGCATAGGAGCAACAAATGTTGGTCTAAGGCCATATTCTGAAGTAACAAAATTGAAAATGGCAGACTTTTCAGCCATCCTGGAACATGACGAACTTCTCCACAATTCAATATTTACACCGCAACATTTTCCAACTGCCTGGCAGTAATATATAAAACAAACAGCTCCTCCTGGTGAACAATTTAAATCACTGCATTTTCTGTAAAACAGGGACGATATTAAATTATCCAAACTAATAATACTACTATCGTGATGTGAACCTTGATCAATGTGAATGTGAATGAATAATCAACAATCAAATAATTGGGAACATCCCCAGCAGACACACATTGATACAGCAAGAGTATGAGAGAGAGGGGGGCGAGTGTGTGCATGCATTAATCCAAACTGCGACTAGAGATTTTTCAAAGGCTTGCTGAGTTTAAATGAACACACATGCATGCACTCACATGCAAGGTGTGTGACCTGCCTGCCCTTTATGTGAATCCCTCAACGAGAGCATGAATTACCAATGACCCATCTATATTCTTCTTCGCTCATGGCTTCTAAAGGAACAACACACACACACACACACACACGAAAGCATGGGCCAACACACCACACTACTATTACTTCTTCCTCACATGCACACCTGACATACACCACTATCTTGAGTCTTTAAATACATAATGGGCATTTTAATTGCAAACCTGACGGGTTTGGAGACAGGGAATTTACAGTGAAGAGACTCTTCACCTTGCATTAGGAAGGGCACAACTACAAGCGTTACAGTTACATGGTGATCCATTCATTTTTAGTCTTTTAAACGCTATTATTGTGTATTTTTGCACGATAGGAATAAGACAGAACTGAGTATGAATGCACTGAAGAATTACCTTGGCTCTCTGAAGACTTTGTGTCAACAGTTTGCACTTGTCTCGTTCTTGTTTCAACATTGCAATGCCCCTGTACACAAAGCCAGGTCCACAAAGAAATGGTTTTCCCAGGTGTGGATGAACTTGACTGGCCTGCACAAAGCTCTGACCTCAACCCCATCCAAAACCTTTGGGATGAATTGGAATGCCAGGCCTTATCACCCGACATCAGTGATCGCCCTCACTAATGTTCTTGTGGTTGAATGGCAGTGGTGGAATGTAACTACATACATTTACTCAAGTACTATACTTAAGTACAAATTTGAGTTCATTGTACTTTACTTGAGTATAGTAAATTTCATACTACTTTATACTTCTACTCCTCTACATTCCAGAGGGAAATATTGTACTCTTTATTTACATTTATTTGACACTTGACACATAAAGATTTTACATAAAAAAACAATTGATATGCTTATGAAAAATGATGCAGCGCCATGCTATTAATCTACTGCAAAATGCTATTTATATGTATTCATTAGTGATAATACCAATAATATAATATATGAAAAATAACAAGAAGCCGTTCTTCATAATGAGTACTTTTGATAAGTACATTTTTCTGATAATACTTCTGTAATCATACTTATGTAACATTTTTAATTTAGGGCTTACAATGGTATTTTAGACAATGGTATTTCTACTTTTCTTTAAAAAGATCGGAGTATTTCTTCCACCACTGCTGAATGGGAGAAAAATCACTGCAGCCAGGTTCCAAAATCTTGTGGAAATCCTTCAAATAAAGTTTTATTTCTCTCCTTCACTAGCTCTCTCTCTCTCGTTTGCTCAGGCTTTCAGTTTGTTCGTACACTCTCTCTCTCTCTTTATCTAACCCCTTTTTTTTTTAAAAGACTAGTCGAGAAGCTAACAGTATAACTTTGTTGTAAACATTAATTAACAACAAGAAATGTCTGTCTCTCAACTGCTTCTTCTGGTTGAAACGCAGGTTAAGTTCCTGAGCTCCTCAAAAGGTTCTTGGTCTCCTGGGACAGTTACTGTGTAAACGCACTAATAGCAGCATATTAACGCCCACGGTTTTGGAATGAGATGTTAAACTATCATATATGGATATAATGTTCCGATGTCCATATTTGGTTATGTAGTGCAGTTTCCGTACATTTCATGTGACACACAATGGTAGCTGGTAGCACTTCTTCAGTGAACTGTGAAGACAGATTTAGTAAATTACTTTTCTCGTACTTATTAAACAAGACTATTACTATCACTGTGGAAGAGGCTTGACCAGAATAAAATTGAAGTGGCCGCAGCTTAGAAACCTGCCCAGATACTGTGTGTGTGTATCCGTGTGTGTGAGACAGAATGAATAGTGGACACTCTGTTGTTGTCGCAGAGAGAAGATGTGTGCGTCTGATAACACCAAGATGATATGGTGGTTATCAAATAATGAGTTAGCTATTGTGTGATATGGTGTGTGTGTGTTATGTATGTACTGTGGTTTACAGTGTGTGTGTGTGTGTGTGTGTCTTACCGTGGCTTGTGTGGAGCTCTCCTGCAGGTCCCAGAGTAGTGCGTGGTTATCAGCCAATGAAATCACACGCTTGCCATCCCCCATGGGCTCCCACAGCACGCTGTCAATACACAAAGGCACACACACACACACACACACACAAAACCGCAAAGTCACAGTCAATTATAATACAGATGTTGGTCAAACATGCATACAGGTTCATCCACACACGCTGCAGACGTAGAGGAATGGAGCTTGTTGGTCAGATTTCACATGACTGCTAAATACAGCAACTAAACTGATTTTAAACATCTGCATGCATTTCCAGATCATGTCTGGGAATGCATGTGCAGTGTCAAAGGAAATTACAACAATTATAAAATGTTACACAAAAGGTTAAACGTTAAGGCTGGCGTTCCGATATATATTTTTATTTTTGTCATCAAATTCCATTAAAAAAGATCAGAACAAACAACTTGTCTGTCTCTTAATACTTTCCGACTTCCCTACCCTGTCTGTGATACAGGTTACAAATATAAGGTTCCATATTTAAGAAAGCTCAGTAATTTCCTAAAACAGTTGGGCACTGTAATTTTTAACAAACACTGCTCAAACAGGAGGAAATAGTGCATTTGTTGGGGATTATTTCCAGCCGTGGATTAATACACAATGGGTGCTCTAGTGAGTAGCTCAGGCAGCAGGATGGTGTATGTTTGATTGAGTCAAAATAAACTACATAAATTTGTTTGTGTTCATGGTAATGAAGGAATACCAGTGCTCATTGATGTATTTTTAATAGTTTTTGGACAACAATGGAGCTCTATTGCACAGAGGAATAAATTATATCAGGCTTCGAATACACACACAATATTTTTTAGTAGGATCAATTTATTCTTGGTTTTGGTCCTTTTATGAGATTTGTTGACAATTATCAAACAAGAGTCTACAGCCACACTAGTGGCTCTGTGTATTTAGGCACAGTGGTGCTTTAAGCCAAATGCTGATGTCAGCATTCTCACAATGACAATGCTAACATGCTCATGTTAAGCAGGTATAATGTTTACCCTGTTCACAATCTTAATCTTAAGCGTTTTAGCATGCTTACATTTGCTAATTAGCACTAAACACAAAGTACAGCTTAGTATGTCATTAGCTTTTTTGCAGTTTATCTTAGCATAGCATAGCTAGCCTGGTTCTATCCTTGCACTTGTTTAACTTGTTTGTTCTGTACATAAACAGAAATGTAAAACACGACAATGTGTGGTTTCACAGGGAGGTAGGAGCTGGAACTATTTCTTAGGAAACTACTCTACTGGTTGCAGTGACTGACAACGAGACTTCGGGAAGCCACACACAGAGTCAGGCTGCCATGTTTGGTATTGTCATGCCTATACAGCAACCAAAACCAAAACCTGTGCTCACTGACTGTATTTAGCAACCTGCGCTATACCCAGATACGCTGCACAGAAGTACTAGGCTTTTGATATTGATCTTCTCACTCTCAGAAAGAAAGCAAATATATTTACCAAAATTATTCATTTAATATCACTTAAGTTATCACTTAAAAAACAATATATTTCTATATTTACACATTTTTCTGAGTTCTTCTAAATTTCTCGTTTTGTATGATTACAAATACATTTCCTTGGTTACAATCCAATTCTTTAACATTTAGGAAGCTTCTGTAACCCAGACTCAGGTGTCAATGTCATTATCACAAGCCAGAAGAGGTTGTTTAGTTTTGTGTGTGCTGTTTATTATGTTACTTGATGTCTGAAAAAGTCTGTGTGGCGTTGCCTAGAGCAGGTTTAACCTGCACAAATTAGGATGCAGCAGCTAATCATTAATTGGCAAATCCAGCAGCCCAATTCTGTCAATCTAGTGTTCAAACGCAGCAGTGGGATACAGGGTTGCTTCACTGGTGTTGAAGAAGTGGTGGCTTTAACTGCATACTTAGCTTTGATTCCTCCTTGCATACTACTTTCTGCAGAGTATTGATTCCTTACTGCATGCTTCTTGGAGTTGTGATTCTCCATTGCGCTCTACTTAAAATGTGTATTCTGTGCATGAGCCATAGGGATCTAACCAGACCTAACCCACTGGAGCCCAAACAGTTGCTTTATAATTCCCTTGGTGTTGACTGGATCACTTGTATGCTTTTGTTGTTGTTCTTCTGAGTTTGGATAGGCTTAGCAGCTAAATGTAGGCAGAGACACAACTACATGGGATAGAAGGAGGACACAACCCAAGTGAGAAAGCAGTACTTTTAACTCTGGGACATGTCGACTAAAACCAATATGTCAGTGCAGTCAGACACCCGGCAATAAACTAAAGCTTGGCCTGGAAAAGCTGCTATGTGCTTGTTAAGGTTTTGATTTAGTGTGACTTTTCAGCTCAAGAAAAACAAGTATGTGTCTAATCTGTGTTAAAGGATGTAAAATGTCACAGAGGTAAAGACTTGGTCTGGCTGAAGGGTTGGATGTCTGAGCCTGTCACAGCTCTAAAGCTGCTGTCATTAGAGGTTTACGAAATGATGCCATTTATTTAAGGAGTTCATCAATTAGACAACTCCATTTTCTTGGACTCATTTGTCAACTTGAAGCCGCAGCAACAATGCCAGTGTTTGAGAGAGTGTGTGTGCTATAGAAGGTGAGTGTGTTTGCAGGAGATAAAAGAAATGACAGAGGAAGGGAGGGAGGACAAAGTTAAAGTTTGCTTTTGAATTTAATCCAAGTTTCAAATATGCATAGTCCTATTAGAAAGGGGGGGGGGGCTGTAGTCATATGCTTGGAATGCAGACACACATACACAAAACATAATTTTGTCACTAAGGCGGACAAGAGATTTACCTTAACCTTAAGTGATAGGTTTGTTTTTTTCAATCTTAATACAGTACATGCCACATGTACACTGAAAGTTGCAGTAATCAGTGGTTGCTGTAATCATTCCTCCTCTCCATACTGGCCATGAAGCGATCTCTTCCAAACAACTACACTGTAAAAGATGGTAGACAAAATCCAGTTCTGCAAAAATGCATTCCGAAAGTTGAGCTGAAGCTAATATGAAGCCAAATCAAGTGGGTATCTTTAGCATTAAATAAACCTACACACAACTACCTGGACAAACTATTTGAGGAAAGTATCTAATTGTGATTTTTCTTACAATATTGTATTTGACTGTGATTTAGGTCACATTTTATGCAAAATGCACTTTTTAATGGCTTTTCAACATAAATGTGTGTCCCCAGTGTGTCTAGAGACCCCCCAAAGTATGAGAAAAGATCGTCCTCTGTCGTCTCTTGCTCCATCTAAAAGAAAACAAGCCAATCAGACATTCCTCCGTGTGTGACATCCTACAGGGCTTTGTTGAACATAGCACCACCTCCAGCTTAATGACCACCCCCGCCCACGGAATACCTAGTGAATCTACCTCGCTAACACCGACTCCAGTAACACGAATGTCAAAGGTACTAGCAAAGCACATAATTGCTCTGTTGTCTTCATGTACTCCCATCATCTGAGGATGTCAAGACCCAGTCCCGGACTTTATTTTAAACAGAAATGTGCCCACAACAATTGGAAAACTCTTTCTAAACGAGGGCCAGTACAAAGTAGAATTCGATTAAAAACTGAATCTCAAGGATGAATTGAAACCGGCTTCAAACTTGGAACTTGTAAGTTTGCAATGTTTTGTTTTGACTGCTTATTTTGCAGGTTAGCCTGCTGAACTTAGCACTAGCATGTTGCGCAGCTAATGTGCTTCGATTGTAGGCCCCCACGCTGGAGCAAAGTTGGAGTATGTAATATTGAGAGACAATCAGAATGTGTCAGAAAGAGAAATTGTGTGAACGTTAAGCCTCATTTGAAGCCAATTAAGTAACAAGAGTAGTAGGCTGGACGTGATTCTTGCCAGTATGTGTGTGCATTGCTGCTGAATGTTAATTTACTTGATAGACATGCCCTGAAGGTACACATGGTCAAACTGCAAGGAATTTTGGAAACCGTATTTCCTTTGCTTGGCAACATTGTGTAACTTTGATTAACAAACACTTTAGTGACCCACTGGACAGTGTGTGTAAAGTCATGCCAAGGCCAATACAACTATTCTGATTCGCAGATACTTAGCGTTAGTGCAATACTAGTGTTAGTGACACTATCGCAGCTCTGTTGCAGTTTCAGTGCAACATACATACACAATATTGTCAACAGGTCATGTAGTCTTGCATTGCATTACAAACAACACTGAGTCTCACGTAGAAAATGTCGCTTCTTGCATGGGAACTTATACTGAATTTCCAAGCTTTTCAAGTCATTTTTTGCACTGTTTGTAGCTGTTGCCATAACTACACATTTGACATGATGTTGGAGTAAACTATAACTGTTTCCTGCATACAGGCCAGCACATCACTACACTAACCTGCATCAAGGGATGTTGCCTGCCAGACCAACCCACCACAGAGACATACCATTGGCACACAATTGTCTTTGATTTTTGAGGACTTTTTTAGCAAAAGAACAGCAGAGGACTCTTCATCAGAAGTACAGGTTTGTAGCCTGATATATTACGACTACTTTTGATAAAGTTTATTAATGAGCTGTTGCAGCCTTCAGTAGGTGTATTTATAATGTAATATTACTATGTATTTTACTTATGTCACAATGTTTGGGTTTCACAAAAACATAAAATTCTGTTACAGCTGTTTAGGGACTGTTTCCTGCAAAGACTTTGGTATTGCACATCCACTGTTCCCTATGAAGAGGTGAAAGTTAGTAGGTAGACAGAGGTAGGTGAACTTTAGAATGTATTTTAGAACGGAATAAGGACTGTGGATTCTGGCACCGCATCTCTTAAAGGGGAGTCACACTATGAAGCGAGTCAGCATGGAGAGGAGGAATTATTACAACAACCAGTAACCCTCTCAATGTATATACTCTATGGGATGTGAGTCTTGTATTAAGATAGGATTGAAAAAATCTGTAAGGTGTACAGTATCTCATATTGCCTTCCTCGCTTATTAAAGAATATGCTGAAAGTTATGTGCATTTGACCTTGAGCTCTGCAACAAGCTGGCACACTGACTACTGGAATGGTATGTAAATACTGTCGGGGAGGTTTTACAGCCCCATATATCTAAGTCTGGGACACAGAGTCACTTCTCTCTCTCTCTTTGTGTCTCTCTATGTCTCTTGCTCATCACATTGTTCCCCCGCTTTGCTGTGCTTTGCATCCATACGAGTTTAATCCCAGCCCCTCATATACAAAGCCAACAGCTAGCACAAAGCACAAACAAAGTGTGTGTGTGTGTG
Source organism: Siniperca chuatsi (assembly GCF_020085105.1). NCBI lineage: Eukaryota > Metazoa > Chordata > Actinopteri > Centrarchiformes > Sinipercidae > Siniperca > Siniperca chuatsi. The sequence goes on along the minus strand of NC_058056.1, from coordinate 5,576,386 downwards.
TGTGCGTCCTTCCTCCATCTGGATAAGATTTTAGCATGGATACAGGGCAGTGTATGTGTGTGTATGTGTTGCAGTTTGTGAGAACCAGCTTGAGTTTTAGTTATTCAGAAAGAGGACATTTTTGCAAAGAGGCATTAGGCTTGTAGTGTTAATTTTTGGGGTTAAAGGATAATCGCTATGTACTACAATGTGGGTCTTATTTACCATTGTTAGCCATTATTTCAAATGGTTATGATAACAATGTACTCACTAACTCACTGGTTGGCAAAATACCCAGATTTGCTAAGCTCTGACACTAACACATCTCTTACAACCTTTTATCTCTTCTTACTCTTTATTATTAGCAAAGAGCCTGTTGCCTGTAGTCTGATTAATGTGGTCTTTTCATGCCCGTGTCTATACTAGGCCAAAGATCGTTTCTGAGGGAAAAGAAACATCACTCTGTATCATCGCTCCACAACCGTAAATGGTGTGGTTCTGTAATTTAACAAAACCAATAAAGTGGTGACTCTTATCTAGAAAAATTATCTAGCTGATTGTGTCACAACATTTTCAGGATAATCTCCCAGTCATAACACTATTTTAAGTTTATCAACTTAATTTTGCATATTTGGAGCAAGTAGGTCATGACAGTCATATGTAATAGTCGTAAGTCATATGCGCAAAGTAAGAAGGCTACAGCTGTTATTTCAATGTGTCAGGGACATACTCAGTCAACATTTGATATCTTCTGCTACTCATCTCATTGTCAGGTTGTAGCTACAGGTTGTGAACATTAATCCGGCTGCCACTCAAAATTGTTTCTGCCCTCCAAAACATCAACTTATCATGAGTTAATAAAGTCTGTTTTCAGCTGTGTTACAATGCATTTTTCAGATAATCCAGAGGGATTTTTAACTGGTTTATTTATTTTGGAGTAAAAAACAGCAGACCTGCAAACTTCAGTGCAACGCCTGCATCGTGTGTTTAACCTACGATGAGGTTGAAAAGCCTGGATCACAAAGACCCTATAATTGACCGATAGCCCCAATCTCTCTCACACACACACACACACACACACACACACAAGGCTGGTAGTCTGCATGAGAGCCCACTACTGGGGTCCAATTGATTGGGTTAAGGGGACCCTCACAGTGAAAATCATGCTTAGTGAGCACCATGAAATCAGCCTACACACTCACATACACATTTTTGCATGCCCAAGCACATACACAGACAAAAAGCAGAGATGCTAATTGCACTACAGGATAAAAGAGGCTTGACATATACACAGCTAGACTTTCGAGTGAAAGGCTTTGAGTCTTTCACTCGAAATGATCACACAATAATACACATGATTGCATTCATAGGTGTGTCCACAAATACACACAATCACACCCACAAACACCTCCTACCCCCTCCTGTCACACCCCGCTTTAGAAAATCAAACTTGTTGCCTTTTGCGCTTTACCATTCCCTCCTAGGGCCCTGATTGGCTCAAATGGCTCCACGGGAATCGATTCACTCAACCCAATTGAAACCAAGCCCCCCCTCCTTGGCTGTACTTTTCCGATATTTCCATTCAGAGCACGCTTCACAACAGGGCAGAGGCTCAAATGTTTGCCCACCCAAACAATGAGAGGATTTGGAGAAAGGAGAAAGTGTTATTGTTAGTGGGAGTGGAGGGACACCAGCTACCGGTAAACACACACAAGAAGGATGCAGGCTACACACGAGCAGACACGCTACAGTGGACGCAAACACACGCAGGCAGGTGAACAAACACACATGCATTAAACAGACAAAAGCCTCATAAGAATACAAACTCTAATCTCTTTACTCTTTGTCTGCTTACACACACAAACATGCATAAATACACAGACTGGTGCAAGCTGCCAGTATTATCAGAGTGAGGACTGGAACACGTTTTTTTATCTACAGAGTGAGGACATTTTTGAAAAGTGAGGACATTTTGGCCAGTCCTCACAACTTTAAAGGCTGTTTGAAGGTTGAGACTTGGTTTTAAGAGTGAGGGTAGAATTAGGTTAAGCTTAGGGTAAGGGGCTAGGGAATGCATTATGTCAATGACAGTGCTCACAAAGATAGAAGTACAAGGATGTGTGTGTGTGTGTGTGTGTGTGTGTGTGTGTGTGTGTGTGTGTGTGTGTCATAGAGAGATGGAGGAGGTGGGCAGTAGACCAAAGCCATCCATCTAGGGAGTCAATAGTGCACAGCATAGGCTACAGGCTTCACAGCACAGAATACACACACACACACACACACACACACACACACACACACATACACACACAGTGTAGTGAGTGCCCTTGTGAGGGTTACAGCTGTCAGAGTGTTAAGATGGTGGAGCTCAGAGCCATCAATCTTTACCCAGCAGCCTTGCTTGACCTGCCCTCTGACACACACACACACACACACACACACACACACACACAAACGTATATATACAGTACACATACATGAGTGCACCCAGCAAAAACCTCCTCTTTCCACACACGAGCACAAAACACACACCAAATTGCACTAATGCAATCTCTCTTCTCCTCTCTTGTGCTCTTCTCTCTCCATCTTCCTCACTCCCTCTCCATCTTTATCTCTCCCTCGCAGACACCTGCTACAATATGCATCACGCTAACTGATTGGCGCCTCTAAAAATGATAGCAATCATGAGGCAGCCGATGAACAGTGGACTAAAAAGGGGAATGACCATTGATTTTCATTCTTATAGGCGGTGAGTCATGGTGAGGCATTGTACACAGGAGCTCAGACTGTAAGACAAAAGGCTCGGGCCGAAACTACAATCTGAGATGTGGGCCAGTCAATATTCTGAGCCAAAAAAATAAAAACACTCGTAGGGAAGCGCGATACAGGGAGAGAGGAGAGCTTTATTCCAGCTGGTAGGAATCTAATGGTGTGGAGAGTGTGGGCTATTTCAATTTCAGCAGGACAACATGTCCATCTGTACTCTAGTGTGTTTTCAATGCTCACTACAGTTTCTAAATGGCTCCCATTTAGTTTTAGGAATTCTGATCTCATGATATAAGACACATCCTGCCTAAAACTGCCTGTAGGTTGTTTGTTTCTTTGTTTGAGGTGGGCAAATCAAAAAGCAAACTCCTTGCCAGGAGGACTATCAGAGGACTGTTGAATGAAATAAGGTATGACATACTGTATTAAACACCACTATCGGCTCTATGTGATGTATGAATCAGAGCATCACAGTCAGCAAACTTCAAACCATGTAATGGATTTAAAGGATAGGTTCACATTTTTTTCAAGTCTGTCTTAAAACAGTACTCACATGCCCATACATATATTGAAACAATTTTTGGTCCCTGTAATCAGTCTTCCTATTTATAATGGCCATCAAGAAATCCCTTCCTAATGCAATTCCAATGCAAGTGATGGGGGACAAAATTTGATATATGAGGCTTCAACAGCCAGAGATAGACAAATGAAGTAACCACAGTTACAGTCTTTTTAATACAACATTCCCTCTTTATGTTCCTGTCCTTCCACTTTAGCTCAGCAAGGAAAAGCTGTCTAGGGAAACAAAAAGAGGAAATTTTGAACTAAAAAGACTAACTTTGGTAGATACAAGTAGTGGGTATCTCACAATTCGATTCCAATTCTTGGTGTTGCAATTCGATTCAAGACAGATTCTCGATTGAATAAACAGAAAGGGTGCACTATTTTTAGGCTCTTACTCCAGTGTACTGTGTGACAAATATTTACTTGTGTCCTTACGCCACTGAAATGCAATGCAGAGCATAACAGATAGTTAAGATAAATGTTCTTGATGAAAGTCAATGTCTAACAAACATGAAAAAGTGGAGAAAAGTGTGTGACAGTATACAGCCTTTTATTAAAAAAAAAAAGGTATCTGCATTCATTTGGAAGCATGGTACAGTTTTCTGCCTGTATAAGAATAGTGAAATAAAAGTGTATTTTACTGACCGACATCACAATGTCTTCTGTAAAACAGAGGTTTGTGTTCTATGTGTTCTGGAATATGGGGGGAAAAAAGCACTTTGATGTCCTTTTTCAAACATAGTGTCTCTAGCAGTGGAAAACACATCTACAATTATTCACAACTTCACGCAGTTCATTTGCAAAGGAAACAGACTATGGACCAAGTTATTTTCTTCGCCCAACCAGAGTTGCCTGAAAGCTTTGCAAAGTGTTACAGTGTGTGTTGGTTGGCTGGCTCATCTACTACAAGGCCTACTAGAGTTTGGTACACCGCTTTGCTAACATTAGTCTCTTGGTGATGGCGTACTAAGTATAATCTAATCTTCGTCTTACAAAGCTAATTATTAACTTATTAAAAACAAAATGCACCCAAAAGCTTGACTTTTTTGCAGAAAAACTACACGATAACAGTAATGTGTGCATGCTCTACACTGTCCAGGTGCTGCACTGCAGTTGAGTTCCACCTTTTTTGTTCTGTTGTACAAAAATACATTTTTGGCATTTGTGAATCGATTCTGAATCATAGAGGGACGCAATTCTTATGTGAATTGATGTGAATCACTCCTAGTAGATACCCGCTTGATTTGTCTAACTCAGACTGTTGAAGTCTAATGTTAACTTCGCTGGAAATTAATGCATTTTTATGCAGTACAAGGACTGCAAATATTGTCCCTCATCCCTAACATTGGATTGCATTTGTAACGGATTTCTGAATGGCCAGTATGGACAGAGAGAACAATTACTCACTGGTTCTATACCTGGATGTTCAGATCCTCACAAGGAGTCACAAGATGAATCTGAGGTCGCATGATGAGTACAAAGGTAGGAAATAAGAAAAAATGAAATTTTGCTACACAAGGTTATATTAGTTAGGGTTTTTGGGGAGGTTTCTATTTCTGTGCCAAACAAATGCATATGTTTATTTATTTATTTATTTATTTTTTACTGTTTTCCAATTTTGCTCTTTTCTTGAGAAATACAGTATAGTTTTACATTCTTAGGCCTCCAAAATAATTCAAATTTAACAGTGTGAGAAAATAAATGAATGGCACTGCTCACAACACATAGACATGCACTGTGTGATGAGGTGTTGCAAGTAGACATCGCTACATATTAAGGGGTAACAAACAAAATAGATTGGGATGTTACGATGATCACTGATTGGGGATTATTCAATAATAATGATTTTGAGGAAATTCGATTGTGAAACCATTAACCAATTGAATAACCAGACCGGAATTAGTACTGGGAGATAAAGTCAAATACTGTGATATTTTTTATAACAAATACCTCAATGTCGATAAATAACCATAAATGTGGGGATCACTATTGGTGCTTTTGGAAACACATACACAAATAGTTGAGTGTAAAGTTAATTTTAGACATTGGAAAAAGAGGTTTGACAAAATAAATTGAGGATGAAAATTCCAGAAAAGGCTAGTAAGTAGACCTTAAGTCAATATTATTTTGTCAAACTTTCAAAATTTGTAATGTGAATATGTTGACCAAACAAGTAGAACGATTCACTGTTCATTTTATTGAGCTAGATCCAGTAAAAATCGGAAAATTAAATTTACACTCAACTGTATCGGAGCCTTAAAGACCTGAAAAAGACAATATTGTAGCTAAAGAGTTTCCCCTCGGGGATCAATAAAGTATTTCTGATTCTGATTTAAGATATATATCAATATTCCAATAGCCAAATCTAAATCTTATATCACAATATCGAAATTATACGTATAGATATACTGCCCAGCTCTATTAAGAAACATTAATGATCACATAAATGATGTCAATGACGATAGCTAAGCCATTTTTATATTAATCACGAGAGTGGTATGACTGTCTCAACTATGACAAGGCCTTTCAGGCTTCTGTTTATAGTTTAATTGAACCCCATGAGTTATTAGGCATCCTGTAGTCCACAAATATAGTAACTATTTCCCATCCTACAAGTACGCACAGGAGACAAACACATAATTGCTATTGTGGATCAAAAAAAAAAATTGCACTTGCATCACTTATACCGTGAGTGCGACTGTTTCTCAGCAACACCTACCAGGCAGTATTGCTGTGGGCGCTGTCATCTAGGTGACAGAGCAGCTCCAGGGTTTGGGGGTTGTGGGTGGAGTCGTCAGGTGACTCATGACTTCCTGTCTCCCAATCACAGGGCATCCGATATACTGCCGCACAGGACACCACCCTGCTGTCACTGGCTGGAGGGGCACAACATACAAACACACACACACACACACACACACACACACACACACACACACACACACACACACACACACACACGCACACATTCACAGACTGTTAGAGTACAGTGTGTGTGTCTGTGTGTGTGTGTGTGTGTGTGTGGTGGACAGGCACTGATGTGGTGACATGTATACACTTTCTTCCAAATCCACATCACAAATTAAGTTATTTTGGCACATCACACCAGAGCCAGAGTTGCTAATTGGAACCAGTGGAGTAAATGTGGACTTGATACAGTAATTGGACTAAAGTTAGAGGCTGGAGGGCATAACCATTCACAGAGAGAAAGAGACACCAAGAGACAGAGAGAATAGGAGAAGTAGTAGGAGAATTCCATGAGAGTAGCTGCACCAAGATGAATACTAAATATGATCTCAAACGTGGACCTAAAAAAGTGGAAAATTTTGCGAAATTACCTTGAAATAATCTTCAGAAAGGACTCCAAAGAAGGTAACCGCATTAATCAACAAGAACAGAAGAGGAAATATCATCTTTGGATATATTTTCTCCTATATAATAAGTCCTCTTGACTGATTACGCCCAACAAAAAGAAGGAAGGAAGAAGAATAACCTCATATTCTTCATGGATTCCATCTACATCTGGAAAGATCAAATCAGAATCAGAAATACTTTATTGATCCCGAGGGGAAACTATTTCATTACAGCTGCTCACCATCATGTCAATGCACACAGGAATAGAAGTACTAAGCAAATCAAAATATAATACACTATAATACAGCTAAGATAAATTAAGTACAAAGTGGATATAAGTATAAAAGCAAAAATAAGTATAAGTACAAAAGTGGATTTACAGGTTGATAAGTATGTACGGTATAATACAATGTAATAATATAAGTAATAAGTAATAGTGCAATAATGAGTACTGTCAAGTTAAGTGTAGCAGATTAACCAGATTATTAGACGGTAGGGAATATTAAACAGAAAACAGAGTATATTGCACAGGAGTATTAAACAGAGAATATTGCACAATATTTCAAGTATTGCAGTGATGTTTGAGGGAGGAGTTATTGAGTTTGAGGGCCACAGGCAGGAATGACCTCCTGTGGCACTCTGTGGTACTTTTTGGGGGGATGAGTCTTTCGCTGAAGGTACTCCTTTGTTTGACCAGTACGTCATAGAGTGGGGGGGAGACATTGTCCAAGATGGCATGTAATTTGGCCAGCATCGTCCTCTCTGACACCACCACCAGAGTCCAGCTCCACCCCCACAATGTCACTGGCCTTACGGATCTGTTTGTTGAGCCTGTTAGCGTCCGCTACCCTCAACCTGCTGCCCCAGCATGCAACAGCATACAGGATAGCATTGGCCACCACAGACTCATAAAACATCCTCAGCATTGTCCGGCAGATGTTGAAGGACCTCAGCCTCCTCAGAAAATAGAGGTGGCTCTGGCCCTTCCTGTGAAGAGCTTGAGTGTTCTTAGCCCAGTCCAGTTTACTGTCCATGTGTACTCCCAGGTACTTGTAATCCTCTACAATGCCCACCCCTGGATGGAAACCGGGGTCACTGGTGCCTTGGCCCTTCGTAGATCTACAACCAGCTCCTTAGACTTTGTTGCATTGAGCTGCAGATGGTTCATACCATGAGACAAAGTTACCCACCACAGCCCTGTACACTGTCTCATCACCACAGCAGAGTCATCAGAAAACATCTGAAGGTGGCAGGACTCTGTGTGGTAGCTGAAATCTGTGGTGTAGATGGTGAAGAGGAAGGGAGAGAGGACAGTCCCCTGAGGGGCCTCAGTGTTGCTGACCACGCTATTCGACACAATGCTGCAGACGCACATGCTGTGGTCTGCCAGTCAGGTAGTCAACAATCTAGGACACGAGGGGGGCATCCACCTGCATCACCCAGCAGGGCTGGCCGGATGGTATTGAAAGCGCTGGACAAGTCAAAAAGCATGATCCTCACCGTGTTTGCCGACTTGTCCAGGTGGGTGTAGATGCGGTTCAGCAGGAAGATGATGGCGTCCTCAACTCCCAGCCGGGCTGGTAGGCGAACGGAAGGGGGTCCAGGAGGGGTCTGACCATGGGCCACAGCTGTTCCAGCACCAGTCTCTCCAGGGTCTTCATTATGTTAGAGGTCAGTGCTACCGGTCTGTAGTCCTTGGAGCCACTGGGACGCGGTGTCTTCGGCACAGGAACGAGGCAAGATGTCTTCCACAGAACAGGGACCCTTTGAATAATCAGGCTGATGACATGTTGAAGGACTCAACAAAGCTGGGGGGCACAGGCTTTTAGCACCCCGGAGCAAACGCCATTGGGGCCTGCAGCCTTGTTTGAGTGGAGTTTCATCAGCTGTCCTCTCACATGGTCAGCAGTCAGCACACAGCAGAGGTTGCAGGCGGGGGTGGGGGGGAGTCGTCAGTCTGGAGAGGGCTGTTAGCCTGATGGCCAGTTGAGGGGGGAGTAGGACTCTCCCATGAAGATGGAGGAAGGGGGAGCAGTGGACTCAGAGGAGTCTGAGGGCAGACAGCAGCTGAGTTAGAGGGGGGATGAGTAGGAGCTGGTGTCGAATCTGTTAAAGAACAGATTAAGTTCGTTGGCCCTGTCCAAGCTGCCTTCAACTCCTCTGCTGCCAGTCGGTCTGAAGCCAGTGATGCTCTTCATGTCGCTCCAGACCTCTCTCATGTTGTTCTGCTGGAGTTTCCAGTTTCCAGCTTCCTCCTGTACTTCTCCTTGGCCTCCCTGATCTTCACCTTCAGGTCAGCTTGGATTCCCCTCACCTCCTCCCTATTATCATTGGTAAAGGCCCTCCTCTTGGCATTCAGGATGTCTTTGATGTCCTTTGTTACCCACGGTTTGTTATTTGGATAACAAAGGACCATCTTAGTTGGGACATTGCAGTCCACACAGAAGTTATGTAGCCAGTGATGCACTCAAAACATCCCTGAAGTGTCTCATAGGCCTCTTCTGACCATCTCCTCACTGCCCTTGTGGTCGCAGGCTGGCTTTTATCCAGAGGCACAAAGCAGGGTTTGAGGTGAATCAGGTTGTGGTCTGACTTACCCAAGGGGGGGAGGGGGGAAGAGCTGTATGCGTCCTAGCATACAGCAGGTCCAGTGTCCTCCTCTCTCTAGTAGGACAACTCACATACTGGGTGAAATTAGCCAGTGTTGTTGAAACACTGACATGGTTGAAGTCACCCGAGGTTAATAAGAGTGCACTCGGGTGTTGAGTCTGGAGTTGTGCTATGGCGGTGTGAATGGCGTTGCACGCCAATTCCGGGTTAGCAGAGGGGGAGATGTAAGCAGCTACAACAATGGCATGTGAGAATTCACGTGGCAAAGAGTCCCACAGCTAACAGTTCAATGTCCGGGCTACAGATACTCTGCTTGATAGTAATGTGACCAGGGTTACACTATCTGTTGTTGACCAGAACAGCAAGCCCGCCGCCTTTCCGCTTACCGCTCCCGGTGTGATCCCTGTCGGCCCGAACAGTCTGAAAGCTGTCGATGGAAACGTTATGATCTGGGATATCCTGGGGTAGCCATGTCTCTGAGAAGCACATCGAACTACACTCACGGAACTCCGTCTGACTCCAGGCTAAAGCCGTTAGCTCATCCATTTTATTCGGCGGTGATCTCACGTTGCCCATGATGAGAGAAGGCAGACACGGCTTAAATCTTTTGTTCTTAAGTGTCTTTTGTCTGGACCCCTCTCTCTTAGGAAAAGCTAAAAGTTGGAAAAAGTAAGACAACAAGACGGAGAAACAGCAACAGGCAGCATGCACGTTGGCGCATGCAAACTATTAATAAGTAATAGTAATAAAGATACTCTGTGCACCAATTATGCATATGTATCCAGCAAGGACATCGGCTCAGGAGGCAGATCTGTAAAGATGAACACCTTGACAAGGATGACCCCCTGCTTGCCATCACATACTACACCAAAGGAAAGGTCATGGTCCAAGGGAATGAAGCACACCTGGAGTCCTTTCAAGAGGCATTTCCCCTGTTGAAAGCTGAGGTGGACTCCAAGAGGATCAATGTCCCCTCTGACAGTGAAGATGATGAGAGCCCATTAGGGAACCCCACGACCTTGTCAATCTCTGCTCCTCCCACACCTGCCAGTGCCACCAACCAGCTGAAGGAGAGTATGGCCCTGCTGGAGCTGGACTTTGCTGAATTCAAAGAGCTGACCTACGCCAGGCTGTCTGACCACCCAGACAACACTCTACAGCAGCTTCAAGAGGAGCTCCAGTAGCTAAAGAGAGACAACCAGGCCTTGGCATCTGAACTCAGAGGAAGTCTAGAAGCACTCAAACAAGAGAGCAGTGTGCTCCGTACTCAGTTAGCCAAAGTGAAGGAGGATGCAGAGAATAGAGAAAGGAGCTTCACCAGTTAAGTCCAAGACAAGTACTGTGACACAGACTCTCCCTGCCAGTGTCTCAAACCACCCTCTCTGTCCCACCCTCTCTGCTCTCAGCCCAACAACATCCTGGCACCTGCTGATACATCCATACAGCCAGCTGCCAACACCCAGCTCTGCCCATCCCAGCTTCCTTCCACTCAGACTGAAGAGGAAGCCCCACAAGTAGTCCTGCATATGCAGCAGCACCTGCTCCTTGCCCCCCTCCCCACCCACTGCACCGGAGCCATACTGCAGAAGCTGCCCCCGGTCCCCCTCCCCACCGACAACAGCGGAGCTATGCTGCAGTTGTAGCCCAGCCTACTGCCACAGCCGTTGCCCCCACCCCCCCACATCTGAGCTGGGAGACATCAGGGAGATGCTGCACACTCTGTGCACCCAGCTTCTGTTCAGCTAAGACACATAAGCAGAACACCTTCTCACTTGAGAAACAGAACGACAGCAATAGTAGTAGTCAATGATAATATTAGTGAAAATAGTACATGCCTCCATGTAATCCATGTAAAATTATTATTCAGTATTGTAAATGTATAGATAATTGTAGGTGTTAAAGTTGTTATATTTGTCTCTCTATACAGGTTCATTTTGATTGTTTTAATGTGTTCATTTCATAAAAGCGGTTGGAATATTCAGGGTCTCCACTCCTTAACCTTTGAGCTGAAGAGTGGAAACCCTGAATTCATGAAATCTATCAAAGATGTTGATGTAATTGTGTTAACAGAAACATGGTGTCAAAATGATCTGCTCACTCACTTACACCCAGTAGATTCTCCTTATTTCGAAGAAGACTTTTTTGAAACTCTCCACTCAGAAGTGGCAGAAGTGGCAGGGAGGTAGTGCATCTCTGTCGGGCCTTAGGCCTCTACATAGTTAGCGGTAGGTTCAGAGGAGATTCTTTAGGGAGATTCGCATACTCCTCAGCCCTTGGGTCTAGTGTAGTAGACTCACTGACATGGACCACTCCACTATCAGTGCATTCACTGTCAAACAGCAATCCCCCCTTTCAGACCACATCAAATAAATGTGTTCTTTAAACTCTCAGGTCAAATGAGTGACACAAAAAGGGAACCCAGTAAGCTGTATAAATTAAAACCTACTTACAGATTTGCCCAAGACAGTGGAAACAAATTCATCATGGCCTTGAACTCACCTGATCTGATGAATGACATATCAGTATATAACCAAAATCAATATGTCCCCCATCAATATGTAAAAAAGGCCATTGATGATATCAATATGATATTTCAGAAGGCAGCTGTTAAAGCTAACCTTATAAAACAAAAACAGAAGCCTATTAAAAAGAAAAACGCAGACAAATGGTTTGATCAAGAATGCAAGACCATCAGAAAAGACTTAAAAAATAACAATAGCAAATATATATATATATAGCAACATCGCCAACCAAACAACCCAGGCTTACGCATTAGGTACAATAACATTTTAAACAAACATTAAAGACAACCAAAACCCCCTTGATTTCCCAATTACTTGGGAGAAATTGACCACTCCAGCCAAGAAAAACTTATGGTCCAGACAGCATTAAAAACGAAATGCTCAAATGCAGCACCCCAGAGATGCAGGGTGCAGTGTTGAAGTTGTTCAATATCATACTAGAGTCAGGATGTTTTCCCGACATCTGGTGCAAAAGGCTCATTTCCCACATTCATTAGAGTGGGGACAAATCAGACCCTGGTAACTACGGTGGCATCTGTGTCAGCAGTTGTCTAGGTAAACTATTCTGTAGTATTAAGAATACTAGAATTCCTTGAAGAACACTCCATGTTAAATAAAAATCTAATTGGCTTCCTCCCATAACACCACACCAATATTTAATAGTGTCATCCAGCTATATGGTAGGGAAGTATGGGGTCCACTCAGTCATCATATCATCATCTATACCCATTGGGACAAACATTCATCAGGATCTTTACGTGCAGAATTCTGCAGATACATTTTACATGTACACAGAAAAACACCAACAAATGCATGCAGAGCAGAATTAGGCAGATACCCATTGACAATTAACATTCAAAAGAGAGCGCTCACATTTTTTAATCACCTTAAATCCAGCCCCCTAGACACCCTCCATTCCAATGCCCTCCAAACCTAAGAGCTGAGCCCAGAAAAGAGTCCCCTATGTCAGTTGGTGCTGAGACTAACTGCCCCCCCTCAGACACACTCTGACCAGTCTCACAACAGCACTGCTTTCCAAGCCCCTATCAGAGTAAACCAAATCATAACACAACGTAAAGAAACCTATTTGGAACATTGGAAAGAAGAAACTAAAAGCCAAAGTAGATTAGAATGTTATCTGGCCCTACAAAGAGATTATGAATTGGCAGAATATCTCTCTACTGTCAGAGATAGAAAGCAGAGACAGATCCTAACTAAGTACAGGCTCAGTGACCACAAACTGGCAATCGAAAAAGGAAGACACAAAAAATCATGGCAACCAAAAGAAAACAGAATATGTGGTCACTGTTCGACAGGTGAGGTTGAGACACAGATGCACTTCCTCCTACAATGTACAACATTCAGGGAAATAAGGAACATTTACTTTAACAAGTTCAACTCTGTAATCTCAAATTTCAAAGAGCTAAATGACCTCTCAAAGTTAAAAATACTCCTGGGAGAAGGAGACAGGGCATATCTTGCTGCCCTTTATATATCAACATGCCACAACATAAGGGACAGTGAATGACCTACACACACACACAACACACCTAAAAAAATAAAAAAAATAAAAAAAGATAAAATGCAGTCTAGTTTTCACTTTTTGTATTTGTATTTTAGTTGTCTAACTGTTTAAGTCTACAATTATTTATTAATTATTAATTATCATCATCATCATCATTATTATTATTATTATCCTGTCTTAATTATCTGTATATATTTTAATATGACAATTCTTCTGTTTATATATGTTTATATTTTACACATGCTTTGGCAATGTTAACATCTGTTTCCCATGCCAATAAAGCCCAAGTGAAATTGAATTGAATTGAATTGAATTGAGAGAAAGCGAGATGGATAAAAACAGAGAGAGCAAAAGAGCCTAATTTCTTGTTGGTGTAGATATTGACAGTGTGTGGGCAGGCGTTGGGCTATGAAGCACTGGCGTTAGGCCTGTTTGTCAAATTAAAAAGCAACGTGGTGCGAGTCCACAGGCTCTTGAGTGGTTTTAGACAACCTTGCACTTGGAGTAAGTGGGCAAGCAATCATCTTGAACAAAAGCCTTTTCTTGCTCACATATTAGAGTGCCGGTGGAAGGCGGTATGGAAAAGCTATATGAACACACTTTATTATGCCTGTGTGTGTGTTTGCGTGTGTGTGTATATATATATATATATATATATATATATATATATATATATATACATATACACATAGACATACACACATATATGTGTGTGTGTGTGTGTGTGTGTGTGTGTGCAACAGTCCGTAGTGGGCTGTCATCCAGTGAACTTAAGCATGTAGAACTCAGCTGACAGAGAGCGAGAGACAGAGGGGAAAAAGAGAGGGAGCGAGGGAAGAGGGTGGTGGAGGATTATGTCTACCCCTTAAGGCCCACAGTGCACTCTGCATCAACCTCCCCATACCTCATCTGACATGGCTGTCTGCTCCTGTGACGTAACCTCAGACACACTCACACACCATCTATACTTGTGAGAACCCTTATTAACATAATGCATTCCTTAGCCCCTGACCCTTAACCTAATTCTAATCCTAACCATAAAAACAAGTCTTAACACTCAGACAAGTGAACACTGGCAAAAATTACCTTAATTTATGTCATCAGTGTCAAGATCTAAAATTCAAATTGGTCAAGATCTCTAGATACAAATAACAAGTGGCACAGAGCCATTCTGACAATTGGAAGCACTGCATACTGTATATATATATATATATATATATATATATATATATATATATATATATATATATATATATATATATATATATATATATATATAAAATAAGAAAGGTGATTTAAGTTACTTTGTGGCATGGTTCTTGGTGCCAGACAGGCTGGTTTGAGTATTTCAGAAACTGCTGATCTACTGGGATTTTCACACACAACCATCTCTGGGGTTTACAGAGAATGGTCAGAAAAAGAGAAAATATCCAATGAGTGGCAGTTCTCTGGGTGATAATGCCTTGTTGATGGCAGAGGTCAGAGGAGAATGGCTGGACTGGTTCAAGCTGATAGAAAGGCAACAGTAACTCAATAACCACTTGTTACAACAGGAGGTATGCAGAAGGGGATCTCTGAATGCACAACACATTGAACCTTGAACCAGATGTTCTACAGTAGCAGATGACCACACCGGGTGCCACTCTTGTCAGCTAAGAACAGGAGACTGAGGCTACAATGTGTGTGTGTGTATATGTATCTATATATAAAGTAGGGACTATTTTCTTCCTACATGAAACTGCTCACAACAAATCTGTGGATTATCTTGAGTAACTGGGTCACGATTTCTGGAAAGAAACACTGCTGTTGAATTTTTCAAACGGATTTTTTTTGGCGCTTTGAGAACCACAAGTGGCATATAGTCCCATTATATTCAAAAAATGCAGACATACATCTCTAAAGCCAATATCTCCAAAACTCGGCAACTCACACCAGAACAATCTAGATGGATAACATGGATATGTATTTTTGATTTTGGGGTGAACTGTCCCTTTAAGGTTACAGAGTACTACTTAATATTTGAAACCATGTTTTCAGGGGATGTAACAAAAATGTTTGTTGATGTTGTGTGAACATGTTACCACATGTGTTAATGATAAGACTATATCCATATAACCCTTTTACTCATTAAAGTTAAAGTAGTATTCTTTTGTCAAAGCTATGGCATTGTACAGCTGTGTCAACTGAGAGGGTTTTGGGGTGATAAAACATGATTGTTAATCCAGCCAGTGATGCTTGAAGCTGGTTCTTCTTGTTCACTGCTGAAGTATAAATTGTCAAAGCGAACGTCATGTATCAAAATGCAATGTAAGGATGCCATGTCTCAACTAAACTGTTCCAAATCGCAAAGGCGTAACTTTTGGTTATAACACGTTTTACTGCCTTTGCCTGTACTATTGCACCTGATTGTTTTGTTTTTTTTTCTACTTATGATTCTGTATAAATAATACTGCAGCAAACCAAAAACAGTTTGTGAAGTTGTACAATTAGAAGAAAACCTTACATAAAAGCACAGATGATGTACGTGTGACCTTTGACTTTGTAGCCGCTTCTATTATCCATAATATGGGTCATCATATCCACACATTAGTATTGATTCTATCAGAGTCTGAACATGACCTCTAACACAGTTGCTACTGTCGGACCGGCGAAGACAGACTGGCTGTTATTGATCACCAGTTAAAGACCGATTACATGTGTTATGATTCTCAACTAAACTGCATGAGGTCATTAGATGGATGAGATAAAGTATATATGCAAAAAAGAGACAGACAGAAAAACTAAAAGAAAGAAAATAAGGCAGTGAATGGCGCCAGAGACAGAAGGAAACAGTAGGACTCACTTTTGTTATAGCAGGTGGTAAGCACAGCCTTATCTGCAGGACTAGTGCCAATGTGCCATATCTCCCCAGCTTGGTGCAAAAGGACATTCTTATTAATGATGTTATTCTCATCATCAAAGTCAATGATGTGGATCTGAAAGAAAAGCAGAGACAGAGAGGAGAAATGTGTTGAGGATGAAGCTGGTGTTAAAACACTGCATGCATCTCCCTCCACACACACCAGCCGCAGTTCAAAGCTCCACTCACTCCTCTGATTCCCCCGAAAATGAAGGTTCCTCTTTTTTAATATGAAATTTTAATTTCAAAGCAGGCATCTTTTTGGTTCTTTTTTTTTCTTGTCAACTTCATACGGGTGAAGACTTTTCATCTTGATTTGGCCTTTAAAGCAACGATTAAGACACTTTTAGAAGTCATATTGGATTCATGGGAGTTCTGCATATGACATGCTGGAGGAGTCAGAGGAACACATACAACAAAAAAGGAAATCGATAAAAGCTCATTCCATCTTTTTTTTTTCTTTTTAGACAAATGGCCCTACTAAAAGGGCTGGGGATGGTGTGCATTATCCAAGAGAGCATTTCTGTGAAAGGGCTTTAATTGTGTACTTTTTTAAAAAGACATTTCTTCTTCAAGCGCTTTGAGTGGTCGGAAGACCAGAAAGGCGCTATACAAGTACAGTCCATTTACCATTTGTAAGCAAACCTTTGGCAGCAGATGATAATTTAGCTATAGCTAAGCGCACTCTAATTTCACATTTCTAATTTTGATCTGCTTAGTGCGTAACTTATCAGTTGAGTACAATATGGCACTCATGAGTGGGGTAGCAACAATATAGAAAACATTTCCTTCCTGCAGTATTAGAAGAATGTATGTTTGTCTGTATGTATGGACCATTCAATGGCAAAAACCAAGTAACCACTGAAAATCCCAAATAGTGTCTTCACTTTGGTGTTAACATGTGCTGTAGGTGGAAAAACCATCAATGATAGTGTAGAAAAATTAAGATGCACCTTGCGCAAATATTATGCAAGAAGGGCCATTGAAGTTGTTATTTGCTGTTGTTTTATCGCTGAAAACTTTTCTTTCATAATTATTCTAGAAATATCGCTGTTTGGCCAGTCATTGATGAGATGAATGAAAGCACAGTCCAAACAACTGAAATGCAAGGTACATTGCAAATACCTGTTGTTGTTTTTTTGCGTGTTTTAAAGGAACAGTTAGACTTTTTAGATACTTCTTTCATTCCAAGAATGAGATGAGAAGATTGATACCACACATCTGTGTTGGTGCTGGAACAGAGAGGCAATTAGCCTAGCACCTCTAAAGCTCACTAATTAACACGTATCTCAACTCTTTAATCTGTACATAAAAAACAGAAATCTAAAAACGACAATTTGTAGTTTTAGGGGAAATTATGTGCTATAACATTCTTGGCAAACAAAAGCTGGGTGAATTGACTTCTCTGAGTTTTACCATCACAATGAGTTTGCCAGGTCTGGCAACATTTTGCACACAGACATATACTATAAGATTTAGAGTTGCTGGTAGGTGCTGGTGCTTTTTGTTTAACTTTGGAGATAGTGAGGCTAGCTGTTTCTCTCTGCTTCCAGTCTTGCTAAGCAAGGCCGGCCACATCCAGACATGAGAGTAGAGTATCGATCTCCTCATCTTCTCTTGAGAAAGAAAGCAAATAAGCGTATCTCCCAAAATGCTATTCTATTTATTTAAAATACAGTTTAAAAAAGATTTTAACAAATCTCAAATCCTGCAGATGTGTAGGAATTTCTGATGCGCTGTGTATGAGGTCCGCATTCTTTGAATAAAATTCAGTGGCGCTGTGGGCAAATTTTAACAGTATTTGTTTCCTGCTTTATTGCAATTCTTTTTAATCAAGCAGCTCAGCAAATCAGTGCTCACTTTGAATAACTGTTTTGATTGATCAAAGTGTTTCCAGGGTCAAGAATAAACTCACGTTCAGCACTAGCATCATATTACTAGGTTACAGGTTACTAGGTTTAGAGGTAGAGCGGAAGACTGGCGGTTTGATTCCAGCTTCCCCCAGCCCACATGTCGAAGTGTCCTTGGACAAGGTACCCCAAATTGCTCCCGAAGGCTGTACCTTTGGTGTGTGAGTGAGCGTGAATGATTAGTCTCTTTGTTCTGATGAGCAGTTGGCATCTGCCAGTGTATGAATGTGTGTGAATGCAGTGAATGACATGTATTGTAAAGTGCTTTGAGTGGTTGTAAGACTAGAAAGGTGCTATATAAGTACAGTCTATTTGCCATTTTACAACTTAGCTTAGTCACTGCTGGATTCACCCTCAGTTTTCCTTGTTCCAGCTTATTCTTTTTTCATATGTTTAGTCCTAATCTTCATGATCAATGATGCAAAAGATGCACAGAACTTGTTAACAGTTACACCTAAACTACTATATGCCATAAGGCACCAGAAATACTTACAGGTTTCCTAGACTTGGTGTAATGCTGATGCCTCAGCTGCACTTGAAAACATAACCGACAGCTGTCTCAACTTTACAGCACACAAGTTCAACAAACAAGCTAAACTTAGTAAGAAGTTAATGGAAATTCCTCCTTACTGAGCTCTTTCATTAGAAATCTATTCTATGAGGGCCCTCGATTGAATGCAGTTCAGGGCCTACAATGCAGTAAAACAGTGAGGGTCTCAAGGTTTGATCAGACAATTAATGGCGGTTTCTCCCATAAGAGAGACACTTACAGCACCTTGGGGGACCGTTAATGGGGTTGCACTGGACAATAACTCCTGCTAGGCACTTCCACCCCCCTTCCCTGTACTACTTTTACAGGCTAAACAAGAGGATGAAAGGAGGGGGTGTGAGGAGGAGGAGGAGAAGAGCATCGGAGCGGCAGCATCCTTCAGCCTCCTCAAAGTCAGCTAGGCGGCTGTTAACCTTGGGTTGGACTGCATCGAGCAAAAAATTATTACGCAAAGTTGTAATTTTATGGTGGTGGGGGAGCGGTACAAATAAATTCAGGCTGGCGGGACAGGATAATTGGAGGGCCTAGTAATAGGGTCTCCCCGAATGAACCCAGGTGTGAGGGGAGAAAGAAGTTCCAACCCTCCTCCCCTAGGTGATTTATTCCTCATTCTTCCAGGCCTGGGGAGTGACTCATAGCCTTCAGCCACTTGGGCACCCAGCCCAGCACTTTTAATTATGTGCCGATGGTGGGAGGAATTGAGGCAGGGAGGAGGAGAGAAGGAAGATTGGGAAGAGGGGTTAAGGGAGGGATAAAGCCAAGCTGGCTCGTGGACCGCACTTCAGGGGCCTCTCCGCTAAAGCTCTTTAGCCGTACAGATGACAGTAAGCAGGGCGGAGGAGTAGCGAGCGGGTGAGAGGTGCCAAGCTTGGGCGCTTTATCTCGTTAGCAGCCTTAAATGCCATGCCGACGTGCCCTCCAATTTGTCATTCCAGCTATTGGTCTCTGAGGGATTTGAGAGGTGCTCTGCGAGTTAAGAGAGACATTTCAACCCTGCATTATGCTTAATGGGAGGTGGAAAGGCCAGCAGGCTTATGGATACAGCTGAAGCTATCAGGGCTGAAATGCCAATCGAAAAAACATTTTTCACATTGCAAGTTCAAACTTAGACGAACTGAGCTAACCAATGTTGGCCAGCAAACTTATGCAGGGTGAAAAAGACAATGAGCTTCAGGAATAAAACGGACTGCACTGACTAAACCTGCAAATGTAGGGTCATCTCAAAGAACACGACCTAAAAGATGAATAACGATTGCTATTACGTTTTACAGCTTTGAATGCTCTTTGACATTTATATCAGAAAACAAAGCACAAGACAGTACAGTATATTTTTTACAATTTGAGAACAAACAGAATTCAAACTCGTGCTGTTAAAGTAGATAACTTGAATAAAACAACATATAAATGAAAAAGGTAGCAGCAACAAGTAAGAGCAATCCATTCACACTAAAGGCCTTTACACTCTGTGTAATAACAGCAATCTTGCAGGTTCTTTGCATGCCACACTGTACTAGATGGGTCTAATAAAATCTTGGTCTAAATCTGTGTCAGACTGTACGATATTCATTTTAAAAGATGTTATAGTGTTCAATGAATGTGTGGTGAATGGTAGCGCTATTATGTAAATGGCTGAAGAAAATATACAAGCAACTCCCATTCTCACATTTTGTAAATGCAGCAAATCAAAAAGAAGTTTAGCCGTAGTAATAGCACTATGTCTAATGAAAGTTTCTCATTTTAAAGTATTTAAAAATACTCTGCTATGATTAATATTTTGTTTTTAAAGAAGTAAAAAAGAAACAACAACTCTGAAAAGGGTCTGGAAGCACTTTCTCCCTCATTGACAAATTCTGGATCTCTGAATGCCCCGCCCACCACCGCTGAATGTTAGGTTGCCTTTTAGAGCATGGATGTGGGTGAGAAACATACATCCATGGTGAGAGAGCAGTGCACGTCAAAATGGCTAGAGTTAGATTCAGTCGGTGAGATTCAGCTGTACATGTTTGAGCCTCAGTCAGACCCAGGTGAGGAGTCTATTGTGCACCAAAATCGGTGACTAGCAGACGTATCAGAATGGTAAGTGTAGTTAGCATCATTTGTTTATGTTGTTAGCTAGCTTGTAACTGGCAGTGGCTGGCACAGCGTTAGTGGTTGCGAAACATACAATAATATCTGCTACCATGTTACAGTGTGTTCACATTGTTATTACGTAATGTTAGTAGATCGTGGAAGGATCCACAAAATGCACACTCTACCATGTTTGCTGTCAAAACTTTCACTACGCTAACTTAGTGCAGCTCTTGCTCTCTGTACTGACAAGTCTGCTCTGCGCTGGAGGTTTCAGGTTTATATGCCAGAGGCATTGCGATTGGCTTTCGAATTTGTGACAAATCTAGCTTGACATCTACAGACATCTCCCCCTTCAGTAGAGGAATGTAACATATCTTTAGTGACAAACTTTGCCCTCCTCCCACCTGTGCACCGTGCTCTATGTTGGGCACCAAAATATGAGAATTTCAAGGTCAGGAAAATAGGCTTCATGTACTGGTGGTTGCGCCACCACACAAATGGGGCCCACTGACTTCATTAAGTGGGTCTGAATTAGTACGGGGAGAGAAAAAGTTGGATTGTGCATTCCACCTTATAGTGCAATCTAAGACGACGAAAGATTTCACCACATTTCTGTCACTACTGTCAACTTTCATCTGTGACATCACACTGTCACTGTCTCACTGCACAGTCTATAATGGTGTTAAAGCAAACAGACCAATGAATAAATGAGCAATAAGCACCTTCATTACTATGTAAATCTAATAATTGTACTAAGATTAGATTTACACCACTACTGAAGAATTTGCCTCTAGGATTTTCTTGTTTTCCAGCTCTGTGCTCATGACAGAGTGGAGGAAAGTGTTAAGAGGAGTATACTGAAAGGAAACAACTGAAATAAAATGTTATCTGACCCTAAAAACAGACTTCACATTATCTGACCACAGTAAAAAAAAATCCTAAATTAAGGAAAGTCTTGACTATGTACAGACTCAGTGAGCATACTCTAACTATAGAGATGGGTCAGCATAGACAGAGATGGCTGCCAGAGAAGGAGAGACTCTGTTCCCAGTGTAACAGACAAGATGTAGAGTCAGAACTGCATTTCCTCACGTCATGCCCCATATACCAGGCTCTGAGAAATTTCCCCAACATAATAAAAATACACTCTGAATTTGAAAACATAACAGACATAGAGAAACTCCCATATTTACTTGGGGAAATGCCCAAATGTGAGATGATTGCAACAAAATATATCACCTCATGTCACGACCTGAGGACAGCCAGTGGAACCTGAGAAACACAGCTCTATAATGACTTCTTTTTTAATTGTTTTTGTATATATCAGTCAACCTGGTTGGTAGGCCTATAATGTATCTGGTTTTAAAACCTGACTAATATACATTTGATTTGTAAATAATTTAATGATTACATTTTCTATTATAACTGGGTTATATATATATGTTGCAATATATAATTTTGTTATTATAATTCTGTAAATACTTTAATTATTTGATCATTTTGAATAATTCCTTGCTCTTAGAATGACTGATACTGACACTCACTGTGTGATGGAAGGATGTAGGAGCTAAATACACAACCACCCAGATCCTCTAATGTCCAGGTACTGACACACACACACACACACACCCCAACAACATCACCACAAACACACTATCTTCAACATGCACACTCACTAACAAGATTAACACACACGTCCACAGTCTTTCACAAAAACAGAGCAAGTGTTCATTGTTGTTCTTTAAAAAAAAATAAAATTTGTTTTTGTTGTTTTTTTCAGCTATTTTCCTGATTATGAATTGTATTTTTTTCTTTTAATCTCATTATTACTTGACGCTTTAGCAATATTGTCTTTGTTACACTCATACCAATAAAGCATATTGAATTGTAAAAAAAAAAATGTAAAAATTGTATATTAAGCTACTTACAGTGAGTAATAAGAAATCACACAAATCAACTGCGATGCATTGTCAACATTCCCAACAAGCTCTGTATTAGCCTCGCTACCCAAGACTTGGATTGAACTACGTCTGCATTCAGTGCCAGACCATTTTCACACTGAAGTCTGCCAGAAAAGAGGCTTGTTTCTTTCTCTCTCTCTCTCTCTCTCTCTCTCTCTCTCTCTGCTAATTATTTCTTCCCCTCTTTAGAGCCAACTGTTTCTGTCATCTGTCTCTGTAATGACCTCTGCAAGATGTGAATGCATGCAGACACACAGACAAACACACTCAGCACAAAACCTTTACTAACACTCAGACACACAGACTTTTGCAGATAAAACGTAGATATACACAAAACATGGATGCACATGCAAGGATGGCACTAGCTTAAGTGCAGTTGATATATGGGGTCCAGACTGAGGCGGCCTCTCCTGAGCTTTACCAGTGGTCCCAAATAGTGCTGAGACATAGTTGATTAATTGATTATCAATTGACACATCTCGGTCAATATGAAAATAATTATTAGTTGCAGCCCTTTAATAGTCTACATCATTTATCAAGCAAAAATGCTAAACGTTCTCTGGTTCCAGATTCTCAAATGTCAGGATTTGCTGCCTTTCTCTCATTTAAACTAGTATACATCAACCATATTTGGATTTTGGACTGTTGTTTGGACAAATTAAACAAACTGAGGATGTAAACTTGGGAAATTGTGATGGGCATTTTGTACTATATTCTGACATTTTGTAATAAACACTTAATTAATTTAGGGCTGCAACTAACAATTATTTTCATATTAATTATTCAGTTAATTCTCTTTTCGAATTAATTGTTTGGTCTATAAAATGTCAGAAAATAGCAGATAAATAAAATGCCATCACAACTACCCCAATTCCAAGGTTAAGTCTTTTCATCCTGCTTGTTTAGTTCAAGTAATATATTCAATTAAAGGCCCAGTGTGTAACACTTTAGGAGGAGCTATTGGCAGAAATGGAATATAATATTTATAAGTATGTTTTCATAAGTGTCTAATCACCCGAAAATAAGAATTGTTGTGTTTTCATTACCTTAGAATGAGCAGTTTTTAATCTACATAGGGAGCGGGTCCCCTTCCACGGAGGTCGCCATGTTGCACCGCCATGTTTCTACAGTAGCCTAGAACGGACAAACCAAACATTGGCTCTAGATAGGGCAGTTCGCATTTTTCGCGAGTTTCACGGCTACCGTAGTTTCCCCTACACGTTTGGAAGGGGAGGGTGAGGCACATGGTATTCAAATGGTTGCAAACTGCAATTTCACCACTAGATGCCGCTACATCCTACATACTGGAGATTTAACAATAATTCAAAGCAGGAATTTAGGAGACTGGCAGCAGCAAATATTTAGCTTTTTTTTCTTAACCATTAATTGATATCAAAACTGTTGGAAATAATTTTTCTAAAAATTGTTTCCAAAATCTAATTGACTAATCAAAAGAAATATTGGCAGATCTATTCCCAAGCCTTGAATCCAAAGCGCACACACACATTCCACAATAGAACAAAAACCCTCAGGCTATCTCAAATCTAAAAAATCTAACAAAAATACAAAACATGTATAATTTTCCTACCTAAAGAAAAGGAACTAAGCACAACCAAATAAACATGCACTTAATGGCAACCTTGGCTAGTGTTACTTTAGGACTGGCAATTGAAAGTAAGGATGCAAAAATATTTTTAATAAGCTACAGATTACCAGCAATGCAAGGTTACAAAAATGGTCCACTTGTGAATATTACACTTGTCAGTTATGTTTTTTAGTTTTCTGATAGGTTGTTCTTCTTAATACTATGTCAAATTTCCTCATTTATTAAATATTTGACATTTACTGATCAATACAAATCCACTGAGACGTCTTCAGGCTTTTGTCTTTTAATATTTTTCTTGTTGAGGTAACAAAAATAGGCTCTACTATGTCAAAAACAAATCTGTCTGCCTCTGACCTAGAGAAAGATATTCACGACTTAATTTCATCCTGTTTCAGTTGCTCTAACTCCTTTCACTCTATGCTACATGCTATACTGCTGTGAAAAAGAACGTCAACATCTGCAAATGATTAAAAATGCAGCTTTACATTTCAAATGCAGCTTTTAATTTAACACATAACCCCTATTTACTTCAGACTTTATGACCTTGGAAACATTAGTTGAAAACAAACTGAAAACTGAAAGCAAACTCCATCCACTGAGGAAAACGAGATGAGCAGTGGGTGGTGCTTAATTCAAGGAATTATTAGGGCCCGAACACCTAGTGGTGCGAATGTCCTATTGTAATTCAAGGAATCATTATTATTATTATTATTATTATTATTATCATTATTATGGCCCAAGCACCTAGTGATGCGAAGTGGTGCATCACGTATCTCTCAAGAAGAGAGGGCCATGCGGGAGACAGCAGGATATTTGCAAAACACTGTGTTCTTTATATTATTATCAAAAGACAAATATATATATTTTTTAAATGCATGGAGACACAAACTACCACCAAGAACTAAATGAGTAGATAAGGGGTGCCTGTTGCCTCCTGTTGTAGACAACTTCATTTCCATCCATGGCTTTAAATGGTATGAGATGTCTGTCATGAACTGTTTTACTTACCTGGTTGTCAAATTTTAGTGACTGTGTGCCCACAAGGAAACGAATGGCATCAGTTTCAGCTGTCTGGGCCGTAAGTGCTCGTGCCTTTAAAGTAGATACAGAAGAGCATGACTATCCATTCACATAAACGCGTTTTCAGGAATAGAATAGATTATGGAAATAAATAATTGATACATTGCTCTATGCAGACTAACACAGTAGCATAATCTAGAATAGCTAAAAATTACTAATAAGACAAATAGAACAGAGCTAACGTTAGCTTTCACTCAAGTAAATAGTAATGAATGGTGTGACAGTGCAGCAACATTGTGTACCTGAAATTCGAGACCATAAATGACAGGAGCGTCGTCCTCCATTTTTCAGTCTGTTGCCAGAGTTAACACTTTCAATCTTTTATTAAAATATTGTGACTGTGCTACGTACTCCACAGTAACTGCACTTCCGCGATTTAAAAATTGGAAATATGAAGCGTGCGACTAAAATACGTAACGACAGTCCTGCAACGTTGTATGGGCTGTTTAAACTACGTAGAATACGTCAGGAATACCAATAACCACGGCGGTATGAGATGTGTCCGCTCTGGAATACCGTACGTGTAGTTGAACTACGCATGCGCACAGAGTTCTGTCAGTCTCTAGTAAGGTAAGAAAACACAACCGTATTTGTGTTTCAGTTTTCTATTTGTTGTCTGTCATTGCGTAGTGATATGGATATGGTAGTATGTTATGCACTTTTTAAAGCGCGGACAGCTATTAGTAAAGCATGCATTTGACATTTGCAAACAGCTACTCAGCTAAGTTAGCTTACGATAGCCAACCGGCTAATGTAGCATTAGCAAGATAGCCAGTATCAAACAGACAACAATCCTCCGATATCTCGGGTAACGGCTCTTTCGTGACAGGACTTTAAGTATGAATTCAATACGAGAAGCGGACTCGTTCTCTGTAGCTGTAGTTCAATGCTAACGATAAGAGCTTGTAAAAAATAGCGTTTGCTTACAATGACAGGAAGTGACACAAAAAGATGCTGTAACGTTACAGTTTTGTACAACGTTAAGAATATCGGTCAGTTACTGTTGGTATTACATTAAACGGTTAATGTCATTTAGTGCTGAATTTAATTGTCAAGAGCAGTAAGATGGATAGTGGGGAGGCTCCTGCTCAGCGGCCAGTCACCTTGGACATCACAGTGGAAGATGTAGCCAAGGAAGCCCCAGACCCAGAACCTCCGGAGCAAACCAACAGCCAGACCCCTTCCAGAGACAACGTCGTTCCCCAGGAAGACAGCATCGACCTGGGCGGGGAGTTTGCCACCCCCCAGGAGGACAGCAGCGCTACACTTTCAGAGAGTCTGATGGACAAGCTCAACGACCAGATGATGGAGAGCGTCATGATTTCTGACTCACCTAATAACAGTGAGGAGGACGATGTAGCTCCCATTGACTCCTTTCTGGATGGAGGAGAGCAGGAGGAGAATGCACAAGAGACTTCAGGTGACAAAGAACAAAGTGAAATTGGACAGAATACAACTGAGATTAAAGTTTCAGTGGAGGAACAGGAGAAAGGTGGTTCTGAGGAGAAAGCAGAAGAGGACACAAAGAAGCAAACAGACACGCAAGAGCAAGTCACAGCCTGTGTTTCACCTCAAGGTGACATACAGAGCCCATCTGATCTTAAACGTGAGGAGCCAGCACCACAAGAAGTTAAAGGGACGAGCCCAAAAGACGAGCTTGTGCCGGTGTGCACCATATTCAGCCAGGGAACCGAGCCGAAGTCTCTGGTGCCTGACGGCTTCCAGCCCACCCTCATCAAGTCCCCCAGCTTTAGTATGGGGAGTGGTGGGGGAAGCGCTGAGGCGTTGACCCCCAGCAAGTTGACAGCCCCCTTCGTGTGCCAGCCCAGCCCCAGCCTTAGTAAGTTCTTCACTGACAATGGACAAGCCAATCCAGCCTCCGACTTCTTTGATTCCTTTACCGTCCCCTCCTCCTTCATCTCCGTTTCAAACCCAAATGCTGAGATCCCTCCTGGCCCCAGCCCAGCGCCCACAGCCCCCACCCCTGAACGCCAGCTCTCTTCCACCTCCTCCTCCATCTCCACCCCCGGAGGACCTCTGGACTCTGGTGCTCCCACACCTAGCTCAGTGTTTGGCCCTGTCCCTACCGAATCCACCGCCAAGCCCCAACATCCTCCACCCCAAGCAGTTCCAGCTCCAACTCAAGCCCCCACCCCAGCCACTCAGCCGCAGCCCTTCAACCAGCTCCAGGCTGTGTTCTTGGGTAGCGATGACCCGTTTGCGACAGCGCTGAGCCTGAGTGAGGTGGACAGACGTCATGATGCCTGGCTGCCATCTGAGGAGACCAGGAAGGTGTTGATCTCTGTGGCCACCCAGCAGTACAGTCCAGCATATGTAGAGACCAACAGACTCACCATGCCTGGACTCAAGTTTGACAACCTGCAGGTAGGACAAGCACTTAAACAGTCAAATGCTTATTTTACAACATGTGTCTTAGAAAACCCTGGAAGCAATTTCTCCTTTTACAGAATGTCATTCAAAATAGCAAAAGATGTTGGAGATGCATGCTTTTTTTTAAAAGGGCACTCCACTGATGTTACACTTGAAGTTCACTTTACTCATCATGGGTAATACTACTCAGCCTCTGAAAACAGTTTTATAAATTCTTCTGTGATTCTGGAGAGAAGTCTTCAAAAAATAAACAACGACCCTGATCATGATGTCGTCTGATGATGTTGGGATGTAATTTTGACCATTACTTTTTAAAATCTGTCTTTTGCAAGGCTCCCAACTTTGTGGAAGTGCAATACTAAATTGCTGAAGTAGTGCTTTTGAGTCATTGTTGTACACAATTGTGTTATTTAAATTAAAGAAAAACAGCAAATGTTATTTAAGGCTGCAATTAATGATTATTTTCAGTAGGGATTAATCTGCTAATTATATATTTGATTAATGGACAAAATGTCACAATGCCCATCACTAGTTTTGAGAGCCCAAGGCGATACTTTTAGATGGTTTGTTTGCTCTGACCAACCATCCAAAACCCAAAACTATTTAATTTGAATTTATATAAAACACAGAAAAGCAGCAAATCATCACATTTGAGAAGCTCGAACCTGAGAATGTCTGCCATTTTTGCTTGATTAAACAGCAACCATATGGATTATCAAAATTATAACCGATTACTTTTTGACAATTGGCTCATCAATTAATCGGTTTGTTTCATTTTTTTGTGCAGATTTTGTGCATATTGCAGTAATACCTAAAAAACATTCTGTCTTCACATGTTGGCTGACGTATTATGGCAAGATATTATAACAAATTTAAACATACTACAATGTTCTTTTGTCTGTCACAGAATGCCAGTGGTTTCAGTCAGATCTTTCTCCTGCTCTGGCACAATACATAATGTGGAAACAGTTGTCACTTGTTTATAAGCACACATACCCGCGCCCTTGTTTGATCCTGGGTCACCATATGATATTTTTTTTCTTATAAACATCCTCTGAGCTCCTTCAGCAGCAGCATTTATCAGTAATAACAATCCCGATGAAACATCAATTTACTTATTTATTCAATTGAATCTTATGATGTGCATCCACCTCCCAGCTCAGATTGTGTTCATTATCCCCTCAGAATGTGTTTGAATGCCTGCTTGAATAAATGAATAAAAATCAAGGATTTTTTCCGTCATCTTGGTGTTTTTGCCCACTAAGAGCCAGTTTTCAGCAAACAAATTAAATCCATTCTAAAGCTGATTTAAAGATAGCATTGTCTGCAATCTGTTTTTTGTTCAGTTCCTATTACTGCTGGATATTGTTTTATTGATTGTAATTCTGTCTAAATCTAGGGATGTCCAGATCAAGATTTTTTGCCCCCAATCCTCTTCATTAATGTAGAGTAACTACCAATAGCAAGTCCTGATCTGATATTTCTAAATCCTGCAGTTAGTACACAGTGTAAATACCAGCTTGACAGCTCTCAGGTCTCTTGCAGTTGTGTTATGTTCTTTTGCATGATGTTAAATGTATGTGTGTGTGTGTTTTGCTGCAGGGCGATGCTGTAAAAGACCTAATGCTTCGTTTCCTGGGAGAACAGGCAGCAATGAAGCGCCAGGTCCTCACCGCCAACTCTGTGGAACAGTCCTTCACAGGCCTCAAACAGCTCATCGTAAGTCACTCACTTTCTTTTGTGTCTGACTAATTTGTTCACGTTCACTTCTGACGTTCAGAACATCATTCACTGTGCAATGTCAGTCTGACATATTTAAAAAAGGAAAAAAGAAATCAGCACCTTTACTGTTGTAGTATAGTCATCATTATGTTGTGTGTTATATATATTTTAGTGAGTTGTTTTCTATGATCATTTTAACTTCTGTGTCTTTGAGTACCCTGAAAAGCGCTATAAATATCTATTGATAAAATGTATTTGTGTTTATTATTATTATTATTATTATTTTTATTATTATTATCATTATTTATTATCTTGCATGATTTGCATGCAGTTGGAACAACCTCTCAGGTTGGCAGTTTATTCTTGACCCTGGAGACGGCTTACAAAACAATCCCTATAAAATCCACTAATGCACTTGTGCCTGAGCTTTGTACTTTATTACATGGCCTTCATCAGCAGATGAGTTTTGCTTAGTTGTCATGTTCAACGTTTGCATTATTGTCAACATCTACAATTCCATGACAACTGAGCTATCTTCATCTCCCAATGAAGACTGTGTAATATGGTTGAAAACTCTAGAACAAGTGAGTAAGTGAACCTTGAGAGGACATTGGTTTGTCAACAGCTTCTTAGCATGTTTAAGTCAAATCGTATGTTCATAGGAGATTTCAATCAACATGCAGCTTGGTGTAATTTACATAAAACAATAAGGGAAACATACAAAAATACAAACCTGCAATAAAATGCAGGTCAAAATTAGACTTGCAAGTTACTTCTGTTTCTGTTTCTACGGACTGCTACAATGCTCTCATCTGCTGAATGATAGCAAAATCAGTTAAACTACCCGTGAACGATATGCTGGCAATGCTTTCTCTACTGCCATCCAGTGTGATTACCACCTCGGCTACTTGTCAGCAGCCATCAAGAAGAACTCTGCAGTTGTTTTATAGTTATTTTCTAGTTATTTATTACTGAACTATGACCAAGACGCACACTATTTATTACTTTGACTGTATTCAGATCTAAAGTTTTGACATCACAGAGGATGATGAAAGGCACTAAAACGTGAAGGTAAAACGTGAGTCATGAGATGTAGGCTGTAATAGGAGTTTAGTGGTGGGTGGCTGCTCTACACTGGACTGTAGTGTACCTGGCAGAGGCCTTGAAAAATATTGTATTACTTAGAATTCTTAGAGATGTCCTGAGCCGACCCTAGGG
This sequence comes from Siniperca chuatsi, assembly GCF_020085105.1. Classification (NCBI taxonomy): domain Eukaryota; kingdom Metazoa; phylum Chordata; class Actinopteri; order Centrarchiformes; family Sinipercidae; genus Siniperca; species Siniperca chuatsi. The sequence continues at coordinate 5,545,659 of NC_058056.1, read as the reverse complement.
ATTGATATCGGGGCCAATCCGGGCATATTTGAATGGATGGTATCAGCTAAAATTAAGCTGATCAAAATCGATCCTTTCTTTACTGTACTCTGCTGTGTTTTGTATGAATCGGATTTGGTACTGGCAGATACCAAATATTAAAGGACTCGGATCTGTACCGGGGCCCAAAAAAACTTGATCAGGACAGGCCTAATTATAATGCTGACTATTGTTTTTAAAGGTTAGATAAGAAAAGGCAGGAAGATGAAATAAAGAAGGTGTTTCACATTGAGTGAAGTCTTGTGGCAGGCTACTCAACAAATCAAAGTGTAACAGCTTAAAGCAGCTTCTCCAGCTTCTGATTCAATGACTTTTGATTATGTGCATGTGCAGTGCAGCAGGTGCTTTCTGGCAACCCCACTTTCTGGAGGTTAAACGACAAAACCACTGGTAGGAAACCACAACTTAACGTCCTGTGGTTGCTGCAGCTTGTATGATCTTTTGACAGTCAGCCTGTACAGTCAGTGATTCTACTGAAACTGCTGGGTGGTCGGGCCTCAGCTGACTGATAACAGTGAATCATTTGTCTCCTTTCTCCTCATATTACATTCCTCTGCTATTCTAAAAATGTGTCTGTCTCTGTGACCATGCAGTCTTAGCTCATTCCTTTCCTGCTGCCATCCATCTATCAATACCTCCAGCCCTCATGTGTTCCCTCCATCAGGATTTCTGACCCCTAGATGACCCTGAGAGACAGTTGTTATTTAAAACAGATGCACAGCAGCAGCAGATAGTTAGATTGAGAGGGGGGAAAGAGGAGGGGAGGAGGGGAGGAGTGGAGAGATGGAGAGGTGGAGATCCACTCGGCTCACAAGTTCTTTTCTCCTGCTGTTCCCATGTATTATGCATGGGACTGCTGTGCATATTTCAAGGGCCTTCTGGACTGTGTTTATATATATATATATATATATATATATATATATATATATATATATATACATACATACATACACACACACACACACACACACACACACACACACACACACACACACACACACACACACACACACACACAAAATATACAAGATGGTACTTTCAGCTTGCAGTCAACTGCGCTATATAGTTTAGGTGAGTATGTGTAAGAGGATCATATGCTGTCTTCCAATTGGTGTGGGTGACTCCCTGGATCAAGACGCAAAAGAAAGGAGAAAGACACTGAGCCAGAAAAGTAACTTAGGCCTCCAGGAGAGATGTCAAGGAATGGCAAGCAAAGAAAGAAAGAGAAAGCAATGTTGTGTGTGAGGTATATGGAGGCAAAAGGGCCGATTCAATGCGCGTAAACGCAATTTCTCACATTCATTTGAGTGGGGGTAGTGGGTTTAGGCTGTGGTGGTGGGGGGCCGCAGGGGCCGCCGAAAAAAACGCAGCAACCTACGGCGGAAAAGTTGAAACAGAATCAGCTTTTGGAGAAACGCAACCCGAAGTCATGATGTGGTGGCCAATCTGGCGATCAGACCGGTCAAAGTGCTCCACAGTCAGCGTGAAATATCACTGAAACCGCTCACACACACACACACACACACACACACACACACACACTCAAATTTTACCTTGGAATGTGGAGAGCTATTGTGGGTTTGAATCTCTAGACCCTTCTGAATTGATTTCTTGATTATCATCTTGATTATTCGTAGTAAATGAACATCAATGTCAGCGTCTTCTGCATCACTAGATAACATAAAAAGCAGCCCTGTGTAAAAATAAAGTAGTAAAATTAAATTTCGTAAAATTAAGAATGATTTCTAGTAAGATTATTATTATTATTATTATTATTATTTGTTCAGACATTTAGTAAGGGATCATTAAAAAATAAACAAAATTAATGACTGACCAAAGATTCTGTGTCAGTGGACGTCCATTCTTCTTATCTTAATGCCACTCTACCTCAGTGATTCCATAAATTCTGTAGTATAGCTTGCAGATCTTAAGCCATCAAACTTTCTATGAACTTGAGATGTGATTTGCTTTACCTTTTTTCATGTGTTTCCATTTTCATTTACGCAAAGTCTTTTGACATATGCTCAAGGGTTCTCTGGTTGGCAACAATAAAAAACAGCCTTTTCTCCTCCAACTCCAGGTGGAAATGTGCAGTATGGTTTTGCTTCTGCGCAGTTGTGTTTCTGATATACGTGTTTGACACAGCTTGTATACCATATAGGTCTTGCCATTGTCCATTGTACCATCAGCCTGCATGAGCAGAAGGGCCTTATGTTGCTCTTTCCTTGCTCCAGCCAAAATGTAAATGTTTTTTACCTGTTTACACCTTCTTCTTCTTTTTTTGCCTTGAACCCATGCAAGACAACTGCAGGCAATTGCAATGGCTTGAAGTAAAACTAAAATAGGGTGTTTTCTGCACTGATGCAGATTAATTCAAGGGAGGCATCTAAGAATAAACGTTTTTCCCAAATCCTTGGAGCTACTGAAAAAAGGCACTGTTTGTCATAAATATATCAAAATTTGTTTGACTGCCTTTTTCTTTACTGCCAGTTTTTAGCCATACTTGTGGTTTGGCTCCAGGGTTGGTAATGTCAGTTGGTTGGTCCACCACTTTGGTCCAGACTGAAATATCGCAACAACTGTTGCCATTGATTGCCATGAAATTTGGTACAGATATTCATGTTCCCCAGAAGATGAATCCTAAAGACTTGTCTTAATCTTTCCTCTGTCATCACCAGCAGGTCAGAATATTCATTTATCCTGAAAAATATCTCAACATCAACTGGATGGATTAGCACAAAATTTTGAACAGACATTTATGGTTCCCAGACAACATATCCTATTGACTCTGGTGATCACCATGATGCCACCATGAGGTTGACATGATTTTGACTGAAATTATTGGATAGATTGCCATGAAATTTGCTGCTGTTTATTCTGGCTGGTTTAAATTGTTGGTAAAATTCTTATGTAATCAAACACGCATGTAAACACAACAGGCAATATCGAGGTCAGCAAAAATTATAGAGGTCATGTCCATATATATGGTACAATAAGTCGATAACGTAATTATCGCGACAGGCCTACTTGTGGTCCTTGAAAGGAAATTCTCTTTTCATTTTCCTCTGTTTCACTTGGACTCCAAAGGTGACTCAGCTACAGAGCAACTCTCTTGCTGCTGCTTGAGATTCAGTGTCGTTTTCAACAACACTTCAATAAGGCTGATGATTGCGACACAGAGACTTGAACCCAGGGCCTCGAGCTGAAGGAAAACATCTCTACTCACTGCATCACCCAGTGTGGAGCCAACAAATCCTGCTCCCTAATACGGAGCTCGGGTTGGTCTTGATCAGAGCAGCCCCCATGTGACGGCTTTGCTGACATAATAATTATTGACTGAGTCACTCCAACTAATGAATAGATCAGACACCAGCTGCCTTCTCCATCTACTAGCATCTACTTGCATTCAAATTATTTACTTACCAATAAATTATGAAATTTCCAAACTTCTAAGATCAAACAAACTCTTCGATCAAAGCTGTCGTAGGTGATGTAGCTCGCAAAGCTGGGAGGCGATGTTGAAATTGAGAATATTTCATGCAGAACATACACACACAGGGAAATGGAAATGTCAGTAAGCATGTGGTCATTAAAAATGTAGGCTGGTGCAGCTTGATGTTTGTCAAGACACCTGATCAATCGCATAGAATCTTGGACAGCTGATCCTTTACTTGACACGTGAGAATGTGTGTGTCATCCTTTCCAATGTGTGATTGTTTTCACATGTCAGGGGTATCCAGTACTGCAGTTTATGTGTGTGTGTGTGTGTACTTGCTGCATAGTGAAGACTTAAACACGTTTTTTACCTACAGAGTGAGGACATTTTTGGAAAGTGAGGACTTTTTGGCCAGTCCCCACAACTTCAAAAGGCTGTTTGAAGGTTAAGACTTGGTTTGAAGGGTTAGGTTAGAATTAGGTTATGGTTAGGGTAAGGGGCTAGGGAATGCATTATGTCAATGACAGTCCTCACAAAGATAGAAGTACAAGTGTGTGTGTGTGTGTGTGTTGAGCTCTGCTATGAGCTGGCAGAATGAGTCATGCTGCAGAGCAAGAGTGTGACTGCACCCACTGCCACCGCACACTCCCTCTGTTCATACATACATACATACACACACACACACGTGCACTGAGTACACAAATGCACACTGAATACACTCACAACACACGAGACTTAGGATGAAGACTCTGCATTTCCTCTCTTTGTTTCTTTGTATATGTCTCTCGCCGCTCATCTGGTGAATGTGGACATCACTCAGTCTCTGTAGGAGAGTTGCCATTACACACATAGAAACACACTCAATACTTCTGTCTGATGAATCTTCATGTAGAGTAAGACCTCACATGCTTTTGTCAGGCATACTGTAGCACTGCAATATACTGCTGAGAAGGGTCTATAGAAATATCCTCAATTATTTTTTGGGAAAATATTTACAGCACTGACTTCTGCTTTCACATCATTTTAAGGAACTGTATGAGTCATTATACATGTAAAACAACTAGGGTTGCAGTTCATTTCATTATGTTATTCCCTCAGTTATTGTTTTAGATTAACTGATTGGGCTATAAAATGTAAAAAATAAAATAAATTAAAAATATCCCATCAGAATTTCTCAGAGCCCAAGGTAGCACCTTCAAATTACTAATTAGGTTTATAGATAAACGTTGCTTTCTTCCCAACTTGTTTTAAATGATGGAATAATGTTAAATTGGTTAGCATGTTTGGTCCAGTTGCTAAAGTTGATGTGCTTGCTAGCTTTTTTTGCCTGCAAAGGTTTTCGGTTTGTTATTGAACTCTGGCTAGGAGCAATTATTTCGTAGTTATGGCCATAATTTCTACTCGTAACGTTGTACTCACCAATGTAAGTCCTGACATCTGGAAACATGGGCACATTGCTATAACAAAGTCTGACAGGGCAAAAAACATGAGCAGTCAGACATTCAGACTGGTTGTAAACAAACCCCCAGGTTAGCCAAGGTCATTACTTGGGAGAGAAAACAAAAGTAAACTGTAAAATTATTACCCAAATTGTCTAATTGTCTGTTGTAAACATCCATCACAGTTTACAGACTGACTTCCTAGTTTAACTTTGAACAATAGGTCTTTTTGACTTGTAGTAGGAAAAGCACAGGTATACCGGGACCCTAAAACTGAAGCAGATACATGGAATTCAGCCATAATTAATTTTATATACTGTATATACCAGTGCTTTTCCTAAATCAGTATCAGTAGTAGTAGCCTATTGTACTTAACATTGTTGGCTGCGCACACAGTTTTTGCTGTGCAATGAGCGATTATTACCGACATTTCGGTTTTACCTCTAATAATAGATAATCTAGCTAAACTGTTGGCTCGTTTACAAACGGTTTGATTGTCTGACTGCTTGTGTTTCTTGGCCCATCAGACTTACAGTGGTGCTAGAAAGGGTGTGAACCCTTTTGAATTTTCAGTATTTCTGCATAAATGTGACCTAAAAAGTAAGCAGATCTTCATTCAAGTCCTAAAACTAGATAAAGAGGACCCAAACAAATAGTACAAATACAATTATACTTATTCATTTATTTATTTAGCAAAAGTATATCCAGCAGTAAATGTCTTTGTTGGAAAAAGTATGTGAACCTCTAGGATTATCAGTTCATTTAAAGGGGTAATTGAGGTCAGGTGTTTCAATCAACGGGGTGACAATCATGTGAGAGTTTAGCGGTCCCAGCCCTATTGAAAGAATATAAACTTGGGTCTTATCCAGGCACAGGTTTTTGGAAGTGTGCCATGCCTCGATCAAAGGAGATTTCTGCAGAGCTCAGTCAAAAAGTTGTTGATGGTCACCAGGCTGGAAAAGGTTACAAAACCATTTCTAAAGAGTTTGGCCTTCACCAACCCACTGTCAGGCAGATAGTGTAAAAATGGAGGAAATTCAACAGAGTTGTTATTTTCCCTAGGAGTGGTCGTCAAACAAAATTCACTCCAAGAGCAAGGCGTGTAATACACCAGGAGGTCACAAAGAACCCCAGGGTAACATCTAAGAATCTACAAGCCTCTCTTGCATTGGCTAATGTCCGTGTTCATGAGTCGACCATCACACAAACACTGAACAAGAATGGTGTGCATGGCAGGATAGCAAAGAGAAAGCCACTACTCACCAAGAAGAACATTGCTGCCCGTCTCAAGTTTGCTAAAGGCCACATGGATGAACCAGAAGGCTATCGGAAGGATTTTCTGTGGATTTTCAAAATAGAGCTTTCAGATTTAAATGAAAAGTGTTGTGTTTTGCGAAAACCCACATCAAGAGTTTTTATAAGTAATAAGTGGTAATAAACCAGAATCTATCTGAATTGTATGTTTATTTTTTCCTTTGCAATGTCAAGGAACTATTAATTTTGGAAAATGTTGATTATTGAGGTTAGATGTTCTATGAATTGAGTTTGGTTGGCTGTCCTGGCCTCCCCTCTACTTTGCCTTTGTCTTCCCAGTGACCTCTGTGGTCTAGTCAGCAGCGGGCTAGTATCTGGCTCAGCACCACCCCGGACTGGCCTCATCTGTATCTCTCATTAGCAATCACCCCCCCTTCTCTCCTCCTCTCCCCCTCTTTCCCTCCTTCTCCTTCATCTCTGTCTCTTTCTCCCCTCCCTCTGTACTATTCACTAGAGACTCTAACCTCTCTTTCCTCCCACAGTATGATGCTGTCTGGGCCAGGGGCCAGCACATATGTATGTGTGTGTGTGTGTGTGAGACTGCAAGAGAGAGAACTGCCTTGGCTGGGTCAGACAGACACACCCCCATAATCACTGCAATGACCCAGCTGCTGCATTGCACTTTGATATCATTCCTGTAACCTTTACTTGCCATTATCCTAACCTTTTTACATTGCTGTCATTTCCGCCACCAGTTACACTTGCAAGCCAGGGCCTGGGTAATGCCCTGTCAGCTTTTGTAGCACTGAAGGGCATGTTTAAACCTAAGTGGTAGTTGTTTTCACCTTGCTCTGTTTATATTGGCTGCAGCCATATACTTATTACAACTTAGGTCTTGTTTTTGTACTTTTTGCCGTCATTCATATTGGTAATCATAACAATACACTTACCAAGTTATTGCAGAAATCTGGAGTGACACTGTCGGATTGTGACATTGTCGGAGTCTTGTTTTAGTGGTGTGTGCCGATTCTTAGTGATATCCCGCTGTTGACTACTGGTATGCCGCTGCGTTTCTACTTGCTTATGGCACTTTAAACAGTACATCGCTTGTGTTCCACAGGCACGTAAGCACTCCCCGGTTCTTACTGAAACACCCCACTGCTGTCTGTTGGTATGCCGAGGCTGTGTGCCAGATAAAAACAGCATGCCACTCTTGTTCAACAGGTGCCACTTTTCACCAGCAGGTACTGTGTTAAACTGGTAGGTGCTTTTTAGCCGCACTGTCGGTCTGTCCACCACTTTGGTCCAAACTGAAGTATCTCAGTATCAGCACTATTGGATGGATTGCCATGAAATTCTGTCCACACATTTATGATCTGCAGAGGATGAATCCTACTGACTGTGGTGATCTTCTAAATCTTCCTCTAGCACCACCATGAGGTTGACATTTAAGTTATAAGTTAAATATCTCAACAACCATTGGCTGTATTGCCATGCAATTTGGTACAGATATCAATGCTGCCCAGAGGATGAATCCTAATAACTTTGGTGATCCTCTGACTTTTCATCTAGTGCCACCAGCACGTCAAACTATAAATTATCAAGTGAAATATCTCAACATCTACCAGACAGATTGACGCAAAATTTTGTACAGGTATTCATTGTTCATTGTTCCCATATGATGAATACTAATGACTCCTCTAGCGCCATCATGAGGTTGACATTTGCACTTTTGTTTGTCTCAATTATTGGATGGATTGCCATGACATTTGTTGCAGAAATTCATGTCACCCTTAGGATGAATTGTAATAACTTTGGTGATCGCTGAACTTTTCATTTAGTGCAATCATCAGGTAAAATTTTTAGTTTGTCCAGTACTTTAGTTCATGACTAAATACCTGCAAAACTAATGACATTCCCATCAGCCTCAGCTGTACTTTGTATTTAGTGATAATCACATTGATGATTATTATCCCTTGCCCCTCTGTATGTTTGGGTTTTCCATGCCAACTTCGGTTGTGGTTGTTCTGAACAAGTATAAACATTTTTTCCTTCAGATGTGTAATCATCTGACAGCTCATGTTTCTTCCCCATTGGACTTTGTTGTAGATGTCACTGTGTTCCCAGATCTCTACTTTTGTAAGTACAATGTTAGCAAAACTGATGAAATGATGGCCAATCAGTAACCTTAACAAATCGGTCAGCATCATCTTCAGGTCTTGCAGTATTGGGGAAACTTACTGTTTGTGCTGCACTTTGGGAGTCGTTCTCTTTGGGAGAACTTCTCTTGAACACAGTCTTCAGCAGCTCTTTCAGAGGAAAATGGAAGTGGGACATGCTGTTATTGTTGACAACCAAACCCTCAAAAGCTATCCAGTAGCCCACTAGTCAGTCCAACCACTGATTACCCAGAGGAGCATCACTTGGAAACTGTGTTGAACCATCTTAGGGAGTATTATGTGGAGTTCTCTTACAAGCCATGAGCTAGTATGGTGTGTTCACATAATATATTATGCCAGTTTGTGTCTCGAAGTCTCTCAGTGATACTGTTTGAAGAGTCCAGTGATTGCCTGTGGGAGACAAAATGGCTGCTGTGTGAAGTTAATATCAGTACAGTAGCCAAGCAGCCCATCCTCCAGCTTGAGGGCAGTATTGTGTCCCCTGGTTCAAGTGTCTGTAGACCAGCTACAGAAGCATCAAAGTAAAGTTAGCCAACATTGCAGTGACTGGCATGCACTTTTAGCATATTACAAATGTTTTTTTCCCACACCCTCTGTGTAATCCAAAATGCCGGGGCTTAATTTTATGTAGCAGGGGAGCTCCCTGTGTCAACCAAAGCTAGTGTGAGGAAGCCTGGAGACTTCAGTTCTTGTGAGAGAACAAGTGGGCGTTGGTTTGTTCATCAAGCTTTGTTATGCAGGGTTTTTTTTAAACTCACCAAAGGAAAGGCGCACTGAACTTATTTTAGAGGCCTCACCCTTTTTAAACTTACAACAAGACTAATTATGTGTTTGTGTGTGTGAGAGAGAGATAGAAGACATAATGTGTGCACATTTTCATTGCACACATTTGTCAGACTTGTTATTTGCAATCAATTAAGTTGTTTTCTGTAATGCTGTATGTGCTTTAGGCATGCACACTCTTTAAATTTAAGCTATATATAGGTGAATATTCATGATGGGTGACACTCACTTACTTGTCCTCTGTCCACATCTTGCTCATTTGTCTTGCTCAAGTGAAGATCTACAGTTTGCTTCTGTTCCCGAAAATGTTTAGCTGCCTCAGTGGCTCTTGGTTTTGAGCACTTACCTTGGGAACCATCTTGCGTACCACACTGTCACTCTGTGGGGTCATATCTGACTTCTCCCCTATTCCTTCTCTTCTCCCCTATTCCCAACACACACTTCTTTCACCAAGCCTCTGTAGTCAGCTCCTCATTTAATATCACTGGCAGTAAATCACCATAGTAATGCCTCCTCATTTAATTTGGGGGGGGATCTGATTATGTCTTATGCAGAGTCATTTGAGCTGAACTAAATTATTAATCACCATTAGCCTATTGTTTTTCTATTTTCATGTCCTCACTGTGGCTTGGAGGTAGAGCAGGTTGTCCACTAATTGGAAGGTCGGTGGTTCAATCCCGGCTTCCCCCACCTGTTGTATGAATGTGTGTAAATGGGTTGAATGTGATATGTAGTGTGTGAAGCGCTTTGAGTGGTCGGAAGACTAGAAAGGCGCTATACATTTCTATTTACATTTTCTCTAGTCACCAACCTAACTCATGTGTTGAGCCAAGACACTGCTTGGTTTGAGGGAGGAGACTGTCACGGGTTGGCCCCGGTCAGCCCTGCTACTAAGCAGGACAGCAATAGTGTGGCTCAGTGTGGCTATCCCCTGTTGTGGAAATACATGTGATCACAGATTGGCATGGCACAGTGTGGCTAAAGCAAGCCCACACCAGGTTTGTGGAAAAATGGTATTAGACAAAAGTTGACCCAGTGAAACTGAAAAGATAGAATATGATTTTCAGTGTAATTTATGCTGACAGCTGGAGACAAGACTCTGTACATTCTAAATGTTAGATTAGCATGTTTAACGCAGTCCAGTCTGTGATTGTTCTTACACTTTTTTCATCAGTGGGGTCAGAGCTCAGGTTCAGCCATTTGAGATGACAGTGGAGCAGAGACGTCCATCATTATCTTGCTCAAGGGCGCTCACAATCGCATACTATCTTTAATGGAGACTGACCCTGTGACCTTCTGGTCACAGAAGATCGCCTCTCAAAACATAAGCCTGCCTGCTGTCTACTCAAATGACAGCTCCTGTATTACTGTATGCCGGTAATGTTTGGTTTGGGTTGGTATGTTTCAAGACCTAATATAATAGGCTGGTGTAAGATAATATCGTACCATAAAGCTATGTGTAGCAGCGATTCTGCATCGTTACATAAGGCCTGAGCTGAAGTTCACTTTTCCAGCTTTGTGGGGTTTTTTCTCTTGGGCTCCTTGCAATGCCTCTCTGCAGCTCCCTCAGCTCTCTTCTCCTCATCTCCTGCTCTTCCCTCTGCCACCCACTGCTCCTTTTTTTCTTCTTCCAACTTTTTAGGCCCAGAGTTTCTGCTTTTCTTTTTTTTTTTCTTTTTGTCTTCCATCCACTATGGCCAACTTTGACTTCTGCACTCTTTCACTACATGTGGGCCAGATTTCTTCCATCCATATCCTGCTTATCCTCAAGTGAAACCCCTTATCCTTCTGTGCCCTGTCTCAACTGTATGTGTGTGTGTGTGTGTGTGTGTGTGTGTGTGGGAATGCAGCTACTGTACATGGCATTTCTCTTTTCCCCTACTCACGCTGTATCCCAATCTCAAGCAGACTAGAAGCAAACGCTCGCGCACCTGTCTTCTTATACCCGGTGGCAGGGCAGCATTGTACTGTAACGTACTGTAGGATATGTGTGTGTGAGTGACTGCAGCTGCTTTTGGCCATCCAGGCTGCCTCCTCGTTTTCAGCTTCATTTCCCCCCCTAATGAAGATTCAGAGGCAGCGCAGCAACTGGCACAGGGCAGGAGAGGAGATGGAAGGAGGGAGGGGTGAGGAAGGAGCAATAGAGGAGAAAGAAATGACAGCGGTAAGAGAAGAGAGTCAGAGGGTTGGTAGGGAGAAGATGGAGGGAGAGGAAAGAGAAGAGGAAGCGTCAAGATTGAGGGAGAAGAAAGTAGTGAAGAATCCTGAGGAGGAGAGAGAGGCAGCAAGGCAGGCAAGAGAAAAAAGGAGGAGGGGAAGAAGAAGGGAAGGAGAGAGGATGACTGGAGAAGCTACAGCAGAGAAAAGAGTGGGAAAAGGGTGATGAGTTTAAAGATGACTAGAAAGAAAGTAGCCGCCTCTCTTCCTCTCTCCTAATTAGCTCCCTGGCTGTGATGAATGGCACAGCACTTAGGACCAATCAGCGAGCCGACCTTGTCATGTGTGTTGATGGGGTGGGGTGACTCTACACCCCCTCCTACCTCTGTCCCCCTCTTACCTATTGCACCACCTCCTGCGGAAGCAGATGCTGCTAATATCTAGGTGTGTGTGTGTGTGTGTGTGTTTGTGTGTGTGCAAGTTCACTTGTGTTTGTGTGAGTGGGTGCTCTGTCCTCCAGCCTCAATGGCTGGCAGTTCTACACATCAGTGTAAACACTTAGACACACACACACACGCCACATTTCATATGTACTAACTTTTGTTTTGCAGCATTAGATGTCACATTATCAGTTTGGAGTTGACACTATCAGATGATAAGATGATTAGTGAGACAGTAGAACATCCCTTTCTTTTGCATGTAAGCTGTCCTAAATCTCTTGTAAATTCAAGGCCTTAAAAAGTAGCTTGCCGTAGATTTTTTTTTTTGTACACTGGATCTCAGAAGTCCTGCTTTTGTCTTATTGCACTGCTTTTCCACTCTTTTCAAATGTGTTCGGTGTTGTTTTTCCCATTGGGGATTTGTGGTTTGAAATTATTAGATTTCATTTGACTTTAAAAAGCTCTGAAAAGGCAGAACATGATATTTCAACTTGGGTTTATTACAACTTGGGTATTATTTTTATAGATTTGGCCATAAATCCTATCTGTAATAATGAAATTGTACTGACCAACTATTTGCTGAGATCTCGGAAAGAAAAAGCATCAATAGGCGATTAATTGATATCGTTTAAGTCATTTATCAAGCAAAAACAAACATTCTTTGGTTATAGCTTCTCAAATGTGAAGACTTTTCTGCTCTTCTCTGTTTCATATCATTGTAAAGTAAATATATTTCGGTTTTGGACTGTTGGACAAAATAGGCAATATGAAGACGTCACCTTGGGCTCTGAGAAATTGTAAAGGGCATTTTTCACTATTTTCAGACATTCTATAGACTAAACATCAGCATCATCATTAATGAATATAAATAATCGATAGATTATAATGAAAATAATTGTTAGTTGCAGCTCTACATGAGCAGGCAGATAATCAGACTGGTTGTAAACAAACCCCAAGGTTAGCTAAACAAAGGCAAACAGTAAAATTATTACCCAAACTGTCCATTGTAAACCTCCCATCAACCATTAGGACTACAGTTCCATCCATTAGGTTCAACTTTGACCAACTGTATATGCCGTAGTTGTACATACAGTAGTACAGTGAGGAATTATTGGGTTGGGTTTACCTCCAAATAAAGTGGTTTAGATAGCCTGTCTAAACTTTTGGCATTTTTACAGCCTGTCTGATTGTCTGACCGGTTGTAAACAGGTTGTAGACAACTCAATGTCCACTTTCTCTCTTGTTCAAGAGCTTTCGACCATATTTCATGGTCTCCATCAGCAGATGAAGTTTGCTCAGTTTACAGGGAACTTTCCATTATTCTGAGCACTTCTAGGATTTCTCGTTTATGTTGCCTTAAAAGTTGAGCATGACACTAAATCTCAACAGTTGATGAGGAGTCCTAGACTGTGTCTGAAATCACTTCTTCATTCACTTTTTTGTTTCCTATATACAGTAAGAGACACTCAATTGTTTACTCTCTAGTGAGCAGTAAATTGAGATTTCAGACACTGATGAATCATCATCATTTTGCATCATTACTGACAGCTGTAGTGTCACAACAACTGTAATTTTCAAATGTATGAAAAATGACGCACTGCATTGTGGGATTGTTATCGGAAAGGAGTGTACATGCCATTGACAGTACTTTTTTGATGCCACTATATAGAGCAGGGCTATTCAACTTCAATAGCAAGTGGGCCAAATAGGAAAATCACTGGGGGTTTGTGGGCCACACAGAATACTTTGTCAATTAATGGCTACAAATAACTCTTGCACAACTACAGTATAATGTTAATAGATATATTACTACATGGAATGAACTAGTCCATGCATCCCTTTTCTTTCACTTTAATGGTATCGTAATCAATTCCAGACAGCAGCCAGTCCATACAAAAAAGTAGGAAAGCTATGGTTACAAGGCTTGACACAAAAAAACTAGGAGACATGAGGTGTTTTTCTGACAGACCCATATCCACAAATGTAGAAAACAAGATGAATATAGTAAAACAGTATCCATCAGACCAACACTAAGTAGACCTGATTATAATATCCTCAACAACACTTCCAAGCATACATAAGGAGCTTATAGCAGGTCCATATCCATAAATGCTAAATGCAAGATGAACACAGTAAAACAGTAGCCATCAGACTAACAATAAATGGCCTGTTCATACTGTCAAAAACAATTCCAAGCAGACATAAGGTGTTTATAGTAGATCCATATCCAAATTTGTTAAAGGTGAAAACAGTAAAACAGTATCCAGACCAACAATAAACAAGCCTGCTTGAATCATCATAAAACCGATCTGTAGTCTTTGCATTTTCACTAAGATAGCATTATATGCCTTAATCAGGTGATTTACATTAGACTTCTGTCATTTTGAGCCTCTTTGAGTCAGTGAGAGAAATTACACTACCTTGATTTTGCTATTTCAACATATTTTGGCTCATAAGTAGTAAGGGCAATCCTGAGACACTCATACAACTTCTCATTGGTCATGGAACAACATGCCCTTGTTTTGATGGCCTTCATATGAGAAAAGCTAGACTCACAAGTATACGTAGATTGAAACATTGTCAGTATTAGCAAGGCCACTTTCCTTATCATGGGGTACTGATATTGGCTAACATGGTTAGACCAAAAGTCCATTGCACCCTCAGACTGCAAGTGCTGTTTTAAAGAAAAAGGATGACTGCACATCAACCAATTCTATCTGAAAGATGCTCTCATCAATATAAGACATGACCTCTTTTGCTTTTACTCATAAGTCTCAGGTTTGCTGGAAAACGGGTCACGAGCAAACTCAATGGGAATGCTGAAGCTTTGGAATCTCTCAGTAAAGTTCTCAGTCAGTTTTGTCAAAGTCTGTCATGACGGGTGTTATGTGTGCCCCAGGTGCTGTGCTCATGAATGCACAGAGTTGTGGGAAGTGCAGCAATTTTGTTGCCATTATGTTGTTAAAATCATTAGCTTTGTCTTGAAGGCACAAAGCCTCTCAACCAAATCAGCGATAGACTTTTCTCGCCCCTGTACTTTGAGATTTACAGTGTTCAAGTGTCCAAAAATATCACACAGAAAGTAGAATTCTGCCAGAAACTGTTCATCCAACATGTGTTCCAAAAGGTTTGTTGCTCGTTTGTGTTTACACGTGCAAAGGAAAGACCCAATCTCCTGGCAGAGTTCACAGAAACGGTCCAGAACCTTTCCTTTGCTGAGCCATCTGACATCATTATGGACGAATAAGTCAGTGTGTTTGACAAATGTGTCAGCATGCAGCAGACGGATAGAGCGAATGAAATTCACAATGTTAATGACAGTGTCCATGGTGTTTTTCAGATCACCACTGAGCTTTGCACACAAAAAACGAGACAAACTTTTGAAAAATCACCTCACCTGTAGTGTGTCCTTCCAACGGTATAAGCTCCAGAACTTCTTCCCGAAAGCGGACTCTGTCAGAAAACCTGACATTGATGCATAGCTGGGCCATGTTGGTACAATCGGTTGATTTGTCCACAGCGATAAACATAACCTCTGCTTTTCGAAGGTTTTCCAAAAGCTTTCTTGAGACATCAAGTAGTTCCACTCTGTGAAGACTTGATGTGTACGAGAGAGGCACTTTTTTTAATGGATGAAGTGACGCTTTGCTTAACTTTTTCGTCAACAACCACTTCATCAATGACAGCAAGCATGCAGTCCTTAACAGTTTCCACCACGGTAAAAGGCTCTTCTGTCTGGTTAGTGTCCAGGCTACATGCAGGGATGCTATAACGGCTCTCTTGTTCAGTGCAAAAGCGACCAAGCGCCACTTGACTCTGTTGAAAAGATACTAGCAGTGCCTGTAATTTCCTTCTCCGTTCCTCCGAGCCCTCAGGAAAACTGGCAGAAAACAAGCCATGATTTAACTTGTAGTGCCTCTTCACGTTGTATTCTTTCATAACAGAAATGTGTTCATTGCACAATTGGTGATTTTCACAATCAACTCTGTGTCTCTTTGGCTTCGAAAGAGACATTTTGAAGCTTGTTGTTAGCTTAACTAATGTGAGTTTCTCTGTGGCACACCAGCCCAAAGTGCAACGTGAGGCTTGATTGAGCGAATGGCACGTGCGAGCCAATCACAGCACAGTGACATAACCAATACCATATTGGTATAGATCATACAGTCTGTGGTTCTGATGTCTCAAAGTAGCTCAGAGATATGTACCTTAGTTTTATTTATCATATCTTGCGGGCCATAGAAAAATTCAAAAGGGCCGCTAGTTGAATAGGCCTGATATAGAGCATACATTTCACATTCAGAATTCTCACACTCAAATAAAATGGTGGATAGTGAATATAGTGATTTCAGGCACAGCCTCAGGGGTGCTTAGAATGATGTGATGTTTGAACATCTGCATATCCATTGCAACTGATGAAACTCAATCTAGTGCTGAGGACTATGATATGGCCGAAAGCAAGTAAGTGGACTTTGAGTTGAGATTGTTTTGAAACTGCTGTTTCCCAGGTCCAGAATAAACTGGAATGAATGATGTTTTCCCTGTTGGACCTTGTTGTTCTGATATTGTCACGTTCCCAGAACTCAGCAAACACTTTGGTGAATACAGTATTACCATAACTGATAGAAATGATAGCCAAAACTATGAAAATAAGACCCAAGGCAATGATAATAGTAATAAAGGCATCTTGATAAAATGTGGGCGGTTCAATACATTTGAATACTCGAAACAAGGTGGTTGATACTAAGTAATACCTCGTTAGTGATGTGTCCTCTTCAGTGTGTTTGTGATTATGATAACCGGAACCAAATTGTTATGTTTTAGCCGCAGGTCTTCTTCCATGTTTCCATCAGTCAGTCATTTTGTGTGTTTCAGATCCAATGTGCTGTGTCTTTTCTCCCCTGCAGAGCAGTAAGAACTGGCGGGCTGCGGTGGATCTGACGGGCCGGCTACTGACTGTTCATGGTCAGGGATATGGAAAAGCTGGCCAGCCAACCTCCCACACCACCGACTCATTGCAGGTAAGACGCCAGTGACTTTCTCTTCATTCATCCGTTCATCTGTCTGTGTCTCTGTGTGTTTGTGGTTGTTGGAGAGTGAAGCCAAGACATGTCTTGTTCTACAGAACGTAATAATTTCCAATAGCACTTGAAAATGAAATTAATTTTGCACTTAGTTGAAAATAAAACCCAATAATGTACTTGCACTTGACGAATAATGTAATGAAATGTCCTCGCTGATAATGTATAACCATTTCACTGAGTAGGAGTTCATTACATTTTTTGTTCTTTTTTGTTGGTTTGTTTCCAAACTGATGATATAATTATTTTTGAGTTTCACTTCAGGAGGTTAGGTGGAATTTTGACCACTAACAGACATCTGTAAGAAAGGACATTCCAAGAAATTTTTTGTTGTTAGCAGTACTTTCCTTTTTATGCATTTTGTCTAAGTTGCTGCTAGCACATTGTTATGCCTGCGTTTGTGGAGTTCTATCCAGAAGATGGATGGCTGTAAAAGCTCATTAAGAAGGCCACCCCTGTGGTAGACTCTGTGCATGAGACCTAAAATGAATCGACCATGCCTTTTGCTACATATTACTGTTTATTTTACTTTCTTAAACATCCTGGCACAATTTTGAAGTCTAGGTTTTAAATATGTTGTCCTTTTTAGATGTTTTTAAAAAAGTTTTTTTCTGTCGTTTGTCGTTGTTTTCTTTATGTAATTAATGACTCTTTTTTCCCCCTTAACTGGCTTGCCCAAACTAGCCATAAGGTCAACAAAAGTATCACCTCATCCAAAAGCAATATGCATTATAACAAGATGATGACTGTTGGGCAACTGTTAACCTTTTACCACCCACTGTTCCGCCCACAGAACATTAGCGCTACACTGCACTTTCACAGGCTGCTAGTACTGTAGAAAGTTACATAAATATAAATATATGTATAGATAGATTAGACTCATCGTTTTTAGCCATTATGGTCATTTTTTTAAAAAAACACACAAGATGGCATGCACGGTAGATTATACGACTGAAGCCTTAGACGTATTGTTTCTCCCTACCTTCAAAGCAGTATAGAAGTAATCATACAAATCATAATGCTGTTTCATAACTTATTGTCTCCACAATGTAGATGGCACTATAAAATGCACTGAAGAACACAGACTACATGCTTTAAATATCAATCAAAACATTTCCGTGAGGCTCCCTGTTTCCTCCTGAAGTCCTCTCCTAGTTCCAAGTTCATCTTAACGTTAGTCTGTAAACACCTAACACCACTCTACAATTTCTGCTAGACTGTCATCTGCACTAGCAAGGCAGCCCCAACCAACATGTGAGAGTCTGTGTTATTGTGGTGCCAGTGTTGTGGTTTTTAAAAAGTGAAGACAGGGGTCCAGAGAACAGTTTCTTTGGTGGCTCCGGAGCTTCTGCATCCTTCCTTGTTGTTGTCGTAGGTGATAGGTAGTTCATCCCCAACTCTATCACATCAGGATACAACTGTATGTGCCTGGGCTTACGTCAAAGTGCATATATTGGCTGTGTGCTGTCAAAAGTTCATGAGAATTTACACAAGATGGTCCTGGAACAACCTGTGCCCTCCAGATGTGAAGAAGCTCTACACAGCATATACATACAGTGGTGTGAAAAAGTGTTTGCCCCCTTCTTGATTTCTTATTTTCTTGCATGTTTGTCACATTTAAATGTTTCAGAACATCAAACTAATTTAAATATTAGTCGAAGATAACACAAGTAAACACAAAATGCAGTTTTTAAATGAAGGTTGTTATTATTAAGGGAAAACAAAATCCAAACCTACATGGCCCTGTGAGCCCTAGGCCTTTGTACATAGTGATGTTTACTGTTTAAAATGTATTGTTATATTTGACAATTGTATTAATTTTAATAATTTAACTATAAAATATTCCGTTCAGTACATATCTTGGTAACAATTCTTTAATAACCAAATTTAAGGCATCTTTGTGAAAACAGTTTGTTTATGTTACATGTTATGTTAAAAAATGATTATTGAACATTATATCATCAGATATTTTTTAGTCTTTTGATATCAATATCAGTATTGGCCTCAAAAATCCAATCACCAGTCAATTGGTTTGGCTCTATCAGGATTGCAACCCCATAATGTCATTCTTGAATAATGTAAAAACTAAGGATTATTTAATAAATACATTATAAATAGAAATGTTATGACTATAAAATGAAAGTCAAACCATTTTATTACATTATTGAGCAAGTTATTACATAATTGGTTTTTGAGCAAACTAACAGCAAATTATTTACAGTTTTTGGACAACTTAAGGACGTTTGAGACAAAAGACAGACACAGAGAACCACATTGACATAGTCTATTTTATGTTTTTTTGCACTTGAAATATTTGATTGTTTTTTACTTTCAACAAACAGAGAGTGTGTGTGTGTGTGTGTGTGTGTGTGTGTGTGTGTTCCAGCTCTGGTTTGTGCGGCTGGCACTCCTAACCAAGCTGAACCTCTTCCAAAACGCTGAGCTGGAGTTTGAGCCTTTTGGCAACCTGGATCAACCAGACCTCTACTATGAGTACTACCCCACTGTTTACCCTGGGAGGAGAGGTATACACACACACACATTCAGCTTGTATAAAACCTAACCATCCTCTGTCCTTTGAGGTCATTATTAGTAACCTTTTGAAGAGCATTTTTGGTATTGATCACAAAAAAAATTTATATAGAAACTCTTGCATTGTAAAATCATGCATCATTTCATATTTCTTTTCATATTTCATATGTCCAAAAGCTGCTTTATGAATTCTCTCTGAAAGCTGACTGAAGGTTGAATAGTATTCATTCATGATAGTGCTGAAAAGCTGCTCTGAAACTCTTATCTGCGAGTTTTGAATGTGTTATTAGCCTGCTCTCTAAAAGGATTTTGCATTTTACCCACATTTTTAGGATACACAAGCATACCACCACTGTCCTATTAAATATTCAAAGGAAAGTTTCTGCCAGGAGCTTGATATTAGACTGTATCATCGAGAAGCTCCAACAACTCTACTTGTCTCCTGCAGTTCTTTGGTTTTGTTTTTCCTCTTTTTACACTGCATGAATTGCTCTGTAATGTATTCCCATTACTTTGGATCTGCTTCACCCCTCGGGCTACCACAGTGAAGTCAGTAGCAGAGACACAGCTGTACACGCACACACCACACACACACACTCTTACAAAAAAAAAGCACACTTGAAGCTACACCGTACAGCCTTCTAAAGAGAGCGACCGATTGACTTTCCATTGCTCAATTTAAACACTTGGTGCCCTGCTAGGTGCTCGCAAACAAACTGGCACGAGTTGTGTAGTGTGGCATCAGAAGTTGAACATTTCTCCGGCCCAACGCTTGAATTGACTATCTATTACCCATGATCACACTCTTTGAACGCCTTAAGTGACGGCTGCCCATGTATCACTCTCCGAAGAATTCGAATCGACTGAGTGCTAGAAAAGGAATCAATGTTTGTCAGTTATTAATTTGTTTGCCAAATGAAAAGTTGAGTCCAATTTGGACTCAGAAATATTAAGACCTGAATGCCACATACATGATAAGTAGCATTCATTCATGTCCTTTTTAAAGGTTTATCTTCATACTTTACTTTCAATCTTGATTCCTTTTATGTTTTAATCAATAAAATAATTCAAAGTAAGAGAGAGATGCATCAGTCTTCTCACAGGTTGAATAAAATGAACTTGTGGTCAAATGCTAACCTTCCCAGCTTCTTTGACAAGGGTTCCGTGCTTTTATTCATCAGCTGGATGAAAGAGTATCGGTCTCTGCACTTGAAAGTCAGAGTCAGCTGGTTTAATGTCAGACAGACAAAAAGATGGACATGCAGACTAGACTGGGGAAATGTATTAATATACTGAGGCAGACAGCTAGTGCAAGTCCAAGCCCTGAGAGTGTTTAAATGTTTGAAATTGAATCTAAAGTTCTTAGAAGATAGGAAGATGCCAAACAGAACAATCAACAGTGCCTATCACGCTGTCCCCCGCACTGCACTGAGACACTCACCTGATTCCTGCATACAGGCAGAAATTAAAGCTCTGTAAACCTGTTGTGAGGATATCAAAGCAGTGGAACAGTGAAGCTATGGAGGACCTTCGTGCATGCTTGGACTGTACTGACTGGGATGCTACCAACAGTCTGGATGAGTTCACAGCAAAACTCAAGACAGCTATGGTTGGAAAAGGAGGAAGCATTTAGGAGTGGAGACAGGTTTAGTGTGCCTTGTGCTGTCAAACCTCAAATCCATCACTGACCCTCTCCTGGACCCCATGCAGTTTGCCTACAGAGCCAACAGGTCTGTAGACTATGCTGTAAACATGGCCCTCCACTTCATCCTCCAGCACCTGGACTCCTCAGGAACCTATGCCAGGATCCTGTTTGTGGATTTCAGCTCTGCTTTTAATACCATCATCCCAGCTCTTCTGCAGGACAAGCTCTCCCAGCTGAGTGTGCCTGACTCCCCCTGCAGGTGGATCACAGACTTCCTGTCTGACAGGAGGCAGCATGTGAGGCTTGGAAAATATGTCTCTGACTCCCGGGCCATCAGCACCAGATCCCTTCAAGGCTTCAAGACCACCCTCATTGGGCTCATCTCATGTTGGGAGATTGACCATTTGGTAATCTGGTGCAGTCAGAACAACTCTTAAAACAGTGGAGATGGTTATGGATTACAGCCCCACCCGCCCCCATCACCCTGTGTGACTCCACAGTCGACACTGTGGAGTCCTTCCACCTTCTGGGCACCATCATCACCCAGGATGATGATGCCCTGGAGGAAGCGGGAGCTGAACATCAGCTTCCTCACCTAGAAAGCACAGCAGAGGATGTACTTCCTGCAGCAGCTGAAGAAGTTCAACCTGCAAAGACAATGATGGTGCACTTCTACACTGCCAACACTGAGTCCATCCTCACCTCCTCCATCACAATCTGGTACGCTGCTGCCACTGCCAAGGACAAGGGCAGACTGCAGCGTCTATCTTGCACATAGCAAATAATCTTTAAACTTCATACTGTGAATTTGCACATTCCCTGGTAAATGTTTTGCACATCCCTGCACAAACTGTACAGCTCTTTCATTTAAATAACCATATAGTCATATTGTACATACTCGTTTATTTTTTTATAATAATTTTTCATATCTTATTGTCAAATTTATATTTTCTATTTATGCTTTGTGACTTACAGTACTTGTTTTATCTTTCTTTATATTTTCTACTTACTATGTTTATTGTTATGCACCAATATACTAAAGCAAATACCTTGTATGTGTAAACCTACTTGGCAATAAACCTGATTCTGATTCTGCTATTTTACCTAGAACACTACTGCCTAAATTAAATTAATATTAATTAATATTTTTACTTCACTGTATGACTACTGCTGTTCGCTGTGTTGGCTGCCTGTCCTCTCGTGCTGCTCGTTTCTCTGTATTCACTGTCAGTTATTTTCTGCCTGTTTGCTGTGTTGGCTGCCTGTCCTCTCGTGCTGCT
This sequence comes from Siniperca chuatsi, assembly GCF_020085105.1. Classification (NCBI taxonomy): domain Eukaryota; kingdom Metazoa; phylum Chordata; class Actinopteri; order Centrarchiformes; family Sinipercidae; genus Siniperca; species Siniperca chuatsi. The sequence continues at coordinate 5,523,396 of NC_058056.1, read as the reverse complement.
CGTTTCTCTGTATTCACTGTCAGTTATTTTCTGCCTGTTTGCTGTGTTGGCTGCCTGTCCTCTCGTGCTGCTGGCTGACCTGAGAAGTTAAAACAGATACTAACATTAATAATGACATTTAATATATACTAGCTACTTACTACTTTCTCAAGACCTAGAGTCTGCTCTTCACTACAGTTCTGCTATTTACTAGTCTGCTACTTAATTTGCAATATATTTTGTGGTGGTCAATGACAAAATGAACAAACATAATACTTGTATTATTACACTTATCTAAAGACTACTTTCTACACCTAACACAACATCTATACTGTATACTACACACTACAGATAAGGTAATTACAGTACAGGGGAACTGTTACTAAAGATGACTCAGTTACCAACAGGGAAATTCATAAATGATGACAGATACCCTGTGCACTTCAAAACTGGTATTTAATATGGAGCTATTAGCAGTATCTACTGAATCCACAGAAGCTCTAGTTTTAACAGATGCCTCAATCTTCCATTTAACAAACTTAACCCATTAGAGCCTCTGACAGTAATGTTTTTTGTCCCTTTTTTACTCTCACTTTTTCCAACTTTTTTTACACTATACAGTGTCCTTGAGTCTTTCCACTGTTACAACAATCACCAACTCTGGTTTGGTCAAAATAAACCCTTAATTCACCGAGATATATGTGAAAATATTCTGGCTCTACATGCTGTTTTTCCCCGCTGACTCTCTCTGCCGTTGCTGGCCTCTTTGTGCTACTGGTTTAGCTTGCTGAACGAGAGTCTGTCACTGAGCAATGGCTCTCACTCGTTCTTCTGAGGCAGACCATTAAATTAGCAAAATAAAATCACAAAAATCGGCCAAAAGCTTGAAACGTCTTCTTTAGTGACAAACCGCTCAAAATGGAGAATTATTCAGGGCTAAAGAAACAATCTTCGGGGCTACAGCCCTAAATGCCCCGACCAGGCGACACCCATCTGCCACCAACTGAGTTCAATGTTCGACGTTGAGCAAGGATTTTGGAAATCCTGAGTTCATATGTCCAAATTCCAGCAGAACCGCACCCACTCAAGAAATTTGATCAGCCACCAACCAAACTCGACAAACTATTTTCTAAAAACACTTTTATTTATTAGTTTAACTGTTAAATTACATTTTCTATACATCTTATCTGTCCACATTATGGTCTAAATTTAGTTTCAAAGCCTTCTCTGCACTGTCAGGTATATAATTTTGATGAATACTAAATCCCTTTTTTATTTTGACTTATTTATTTTTTTCCTAAAAATGGTCACATTTCCTAATACAAAAGAAAAAAATATTCAAATCAGCTTTAAAAAATCAAACATGTAGAATAACCCCCCAAATTCACAACACTATTACTGAGGGATTCTCAGTGATAGCTATGGCTCCGCTTATGACTATTTGCTTGCAGGGATGGTAAGCAAACTTCTGCAGCTGGCATAGCCCACAATAAGCCACAATAGCTAGTTGCTGTTGGCTTGCTAACTACCAGTTAACTTGCTGGAGAATAAGTTAACAGTTTATTCAAGAAACATATTTGTACCATCAACTTTGCCACTTTATAATCTGGTAGAGAGTTATAGAAAATTGGATGGTGCGACACAGCTAATGTGACAGCTTCCTAAATTAGCTACATTTTATTTTTGAGGTCTTTATAATGTTGTGGTTTCATGGGTTGTTTTCCTTCCCGGTTATGAACACTTAATTCTGACACTGTTAATGTATTAAAAGTCTTAATTTTAAGCTGATTAAACTTGCACCCAAGAGAGACAGAACAAAGAATTAACCCAAGAGAGAGCGCTGTCTAGTCAGAATGAAGATAAAATGATGTAACAGAGGGCAGTAATGGAGACGCTAGGGTAAATGGGGAAAATGAGTGTGTATTTTGCACTGTAGATGGGTTAGATAGAAAGCACAAGCAGATAGACAAGAGAGATAGAAATTGAGATACATAGACAGAAGCAGCAGCCAAAGATGGACCAGCTAGCTGAGCTTCAGATCTGATGACAATATCAAAGAGACCCTGATCAAAGCCCGGGGACTCACCTGAATATAGGCTTTTCCTCAGGGATATGTGTGACTCGGTGTGTGTGAGACAGTGTGAATGATGTAGAGGCAGAGAGAGACAGAGGGATGAGGCAAAAAGATGAGTGATGGAGCTGTGCAGCACACAGAGAGAGAGAGATGAGAGGGTTTAATAAGCAGCCATACGTAGCTCAGTGCCATCTGTAGGTTCCTGCCTCCAGGGCTGTGTGCAGTCTGCGTGTGGGTGGATGGGTTTATATTCTCATCTCGCACTCTGTGTCTTTCTGTCTCTCTCCGCCTTCCCTCTCTTTTGTCTTTTTTTCCCCCTCTCTCTCCTGCTATGTCCTCATCCCACCCTGTTTCTTATTTTCCCCTTTCCCTCACACATTTTCTCCCTCCGTCTCCTGTTTTCTTCTTGTCCTCCCTCCCCTTCCCTACCTCCTGTCCAGGCTCCATGGTGCCGTTCTCCATGAGGCTGCTGCATGCCGAGCTTCCCCAGTACCTGGCCAAGCCCCAGGAGGCTCTGGACCGCCTGCACAATCTCAAAACTGTCTGCCTCGCTGTTAGTAACACACACACACACACACACACACGAACACAGCCTCTGGATGAACATAAAGATATGCATACTCGGTAGTATTCACACAATAAAACTACACACCCACAGAAAAGCACATTAGCCATACCAATCCCTTAGCCCACCTGTGTAAACAGCCAAATATGGTTGGATTTTAGAGGGAATATGCAGATTCTAATACACACACATAAAAAAGCCTTCAGCACTGGCAGTGAAGCAACTTCCCCCTCTGTCATCCGTTAACAGATTCTGGAGAACTTGGAGAAAGGCTTGGCTGAGGATGGCAGCATGATCACCCTAACACAGGAGAACAGGCAAGGTAAGCACACACACACACACACATGCTCACACACGCTCACACACAAAGACATTTGGCTACAGACCTGGCCCCAGTACCAGACTGCATCACACTGTGGGAGGAGAGTGAGGTCATAGGCCCCAGTGGGTATTACACACACACAACCACTGAGGCAGAGGCACACCTGGTGCAGGACTGCAGCATACCTCTGCCACACATACCCACACTTTCAGCCACACAAACGCACTAATGCAGTGCTCTAAAAGTTTTTAGCACCTCACTGCTTCGGTACTCGTGCTGAATATCAAATGGTCTCCCCAGCCCTTCACACCAAGCAGATCAATACAGATCAATCCTATCCAATCTACTCACATCTGCACAAGTGTGCTGGGGAAATACGCAAGTACCTTTTTATCTGAAATTCACCGGTTTTAGGTAGACACACCTCCACACAACCTGATGGTCATAGACTTCATCTATTCTTCTCTTCTCTCAGACTTTAACACAGCAATACATCTTAATGCAATGTTCTCTGAGTCCTGTTTGTAAGTCCTGCAACCACTAATTTAGCAACTTTTCCAAAGGCTGTTTGTCAGTTTTTTTTTTCTTTTTGTTTTTTTGTTAAAAGTGACTAAAAGCCATTAAATCAGCTAATTCAGGGCGATGAACAACAAGAAGCCACTTGGTGAAGTTGAGCTAAGTGTACCAAGACACTTGGTTATAATTGGGAAAATTGGCAGGGTGATGCATGTACAAATGTATGTGTGAGGGTGCGCCGGTTCTGCCAGTTTCTCCCCCTTCTAAAAGCAGTGTAATAGCTGTGCCCTCTGTCTCTCCTCTCTCTGCCCACGCAGACAGTCGACAGTCAAGTCAATAACGCAGGGCCTTGCCTTCACACATCAGACCCCTACTGAGTGATTAGCTCTCTCTCCAACACACATGCACAAACACACACGTGTGCAGCAATGAATACTAATAGGCCTGCACACAAGCTCTTTCACAGGGCTTACTGTCTGAGGGAAAAGAGGAAAGCGGAGTGTGCCGCAGTGTCTTCCTCACCACCTCGCCTTAAAATAAACCCTGGTGTGGAGGGGATGGAGAGGGGGAGAGGAGAGGTGTAATGAGAGGGATGGAGGGATAAGAGTGAAGGATGGAAGAGTGGGGGGAAAAAGGGTTATGTAAGGGGGACGCCCAAAAAAGCAGGTGGAATGAAAATAGGAAGTCCTTTAGGAAATAAACCCTCTTTCTGTCTTTTTCTTCTCTCCCTGGTTTTAGTGTCTCTTAAGCTGTGGAGGTCTCGCCTCAGCCGGGTCATGTACTCCATGGCCAACTGTCTGCTGCTGATGAAGGTATGTGTGTGTGTTTCTCTGCTCAAGTTTGTGTGTCATGGTGTGTTGGAGTGAATGTATCCCTGTATGCGTATCTTGAGTCTGCCTGGATGTGTGTCTGCAAGAGGGAGTGTGTGTGTGTGTGTGTGTGTGTGTGTGTGTGTGTGTGTGTGTGTGTGTGAGACTCAGAGATCTCTGATGCCAGGCTGTTGGAGGATTCACAGTGAAATCCCCCCAGACTGACCACTAATTGGATTCTTGGTCAGAGAGAGAGAGAACGAGAGAGAGAGAGAGAGAGCGGATGAGAGAGAGCGGTTGGGGTGTAGATTTGGATCAGACTCTAGAGAGAACCACAGTGCCATCTGTTGGTGAGAATTGAGATTACTGTATTTTTCAGTTGCTTTGGCTCAATTTTAGTTTCAGTATCTCAAACCCTCACATTTAAAGGACCATACCAGTGATTTTACATGTTCTAGCGCATTTACTACAAATCCTAAATACTTTTTATTACTGTTTGACTGTTGAGCAAACCATGCTTAAGTGTTTCAGATTTTTAAAATATTTTTTTTTATATATATCTTTCAGGCAACAACTAGTTTCTATTCATTACTGTATTGTATGAAAATTAAATGGCTGATTCTTGAAACTTGGGTTGTGTAGTCCATCGCTGTGAATGTTAAGTCCACAGTTTTATTATCTATGAGAGGAAACGCGCACACATTTCTATATTGGAACAACAATAAGGTAAACATGATGTTCATTGTGATGGAACACAACTTAAGCAAGTCTCGAGAGTCTGCAAATTTATTTTTACACTATGTGAAAAATTCATGTAAACCAATACCTGCCTCAAAAGCGAGGGGGAAAAATCGTAAATCTACTGCATGCATTGAAAATGTTCTACAATAATAATGTGTGTTCATTTGTAGTTAAATTAGTAGTTATTAGGCTGGTGTTGTTCTAGATATGCCCCCGCGTTAAAGACCCGCAGGGGCATATATGATCCCAAATATCATGTCTTTAGAGCATCATCACTCCTCAGTGGTTTGAGCTAGGACTACTGGGCTTGCTATGTTTGTCCTTGTGAGTCGTTTACTTCAGACGATAAAACTAAAGATGTGGATAGTCTCACCTTTTGCCTGGTGCATTGCTTATTCTTTCTGTATGTTTGTCGATCAATTCTCATCCACCATCTTTGTTGGTGACGTACAGAGTGTAAGAGTCACGTTTCTGAGTCGGACACTCCTATTGGCTCCAGCGGGTGAGGTCACAGCCAATCGGAGTGTCTGATTCAGAGGCTTGGCTGTGAGCTGGTTTTCTAATGGGAGACAGAGGATTTTTCTGAACTCAAAGTAGAGAAGAGAAGTTGTCAAAGTTTTATCGTAGTGACAGAAAAAGATATGGCGAAGAGAAGAAAGAATTATAGTACAGCTGAGGCTTTGGAGCTGATTTTTCAAAGTAAAGAAGTAGAGGAAAATGCAGACGACTCTGCGCCTAAGTCCTGAGAACGAGAGGAGTTTTGGAGATGGGACAGATCCTTATGAGGGAGTAAGTAATGCTATTATGAAATTATCCAAATTATGTAGGCTACAGAGTAGAAAAATGTGATTTTGGGCACTACGACATCATTTGCACTTCTAGCTATTCAGACAGACCTACAGTATCTATAATTATAACTGTGTGTGTGTTTTCCCTGTAAGCAGTACTGATCATTATAGCATGGTAAAGTAAAGTATGTAAAATAAACAGACTAGAATAGTAAAAGGTGGAAGTAAATATTATGTGAAATAAACCAAGTACAACTGTAAACTATTTTACAGTATATAGCTATATAAATAAACCTATTATTATTTTAGTCATTTAAATCCCTCCAGAATGTGTGTGTTTTGATGGGTACAGGAGGTCTAGGCTACTGGGGAAGTGTGTGTTTGGGTCTGTTTTGAACAGCCTTTGAGTAATTATTATTACCCAGTGAAATAGTAGCTTTATTTATTTATTTTCATATGTTATAGTGTGGATGCTGACGAGGTGGGCCACCAGCAGAGTGGAAGGAGAAACTGCCATGATATTTAGAGATATGCATTGGCAGGGAAAACAATGACAATTCTTGGCCAAAAACACCCATGGACAATGCCCAAAGAATAGGCATAACTCATGTGTGCAACTTTCTCGTTTGAGTTTTTCTTTCAATATTATGGTTTGCAGTGCTGTTTTCAATAAAATAAGTATTTTTTATGGGCTAATATCCCCTGTTATAGTGTATAGAAGTCTTGAGTGAGTGACACATATCATTATCTGAGGTTGTGCTGATTCTGGGGATGTTGAAACTTGATACTGTAAAAAAAAAAAGACAACTTTATAAGGCAAAACACAAAGATATGCAAAAATGGAAAGGTCTTAATGTGGGTCTCAGAAGGTTAAAAGACAGAAACCAACAATGTGTTAGTCCTACTTTCAATACTTTCTGATTTTCCTACCCTTTCTGTGGCACTCAGCTCTAAGATCACTAGTTCCTACTGAAATCTCTAAAAAAAAAAAAAAACGGCTCACAAATATATAGTTTCATTTGAATAAAAAAAACTCAGTAAATTCCTAAAACAGCTGGGCACTGTAGTTTTTAGCAACTGCTACTCAAAGTAATCCATTTGTTGAGGATTTTTCTAAGCAGCAGAATAATCTACATTTGGTGCTCCAGTGAGTATTTGGGTTGGCAGGACGGTGTATGTGGGATCGAGTCAAAATAAACTACAGTGGTTCATGGTAATGAAGGAACATATCACCCAGTGCTTCAGTGTGGCTCATTGATTGTTTTTAATAGTTTTTGGACAACAAAGGAGCTCTATGGCACAGAGGAATAAGACTTCCCAGCCTTTGCATACACAGTAGTAGGATCAGTTCATTGTTTTGTTTTGCATGCTGTATAAGATTCTAAGTCTAGTTTTGTTAAGAGTTGTGGACACTCTGAAAACTGAGCCAGAGCAATCATAAAACAAAACAAAAAACTATACCGTAATACACATGTACATGCACATGTGCCCAGTACACACACTCTCTACACACACGCACACACCTCACTGACCTCTCTCCGTCGCCCTGCTCAGCAGTCCAGTCACCATGTGAGCGATGAGTAGCAGTGCAGTGTGGAGGTGGGAGGAGGGTCACATCGCCCGGAAATACTCAACTCTGCTCTTCTTTACCTCGCTCGCCCTCCACCTGTCTCTACCTCCTACTGTTAACCTCGCTTTACCTTACTCGCTTCTAACTTCTGTCCATTGCCCTCCATTTTCACTTTCGTATTTTTCTTTACCTCTTTTTCTCATTAATCTCTCTCTCTCTCTCTCTCTCTCTCTCAGGACTATGTTCTGGCTGTGGAGACCTATCACTCCATCATCCATTATGAACCCCAGCAGAAAGTACAGCTACTCAGTGGCATAGGACGCATCTTCTTGCAGGTCTGTACGTTAACACACACACACACACCATGAATAGATTGAGACACTGATTCCCTAGGCACAGACACAGCCTCCCCCACCCCCTAGTAACCAGATAGTTTCTGGTTACTGGGGGCTGGGGGCGGAGTCCTGCTCAATGGTTTGCAACATTGCATACAATGGTCCAATACTACCAGTGATTTTAGAGGGAGAGATACTACAGTAGAAACAGTATGGCAAAATTTTTGATGGTTAAGAAATCTATATCTTCTCGGGTATATATATCATCAGATTGTCATCATATAAGACTCAATATGGACAGATACTCAATATTAAAGGAATACATCAACATTTTGGAAAATACACATTCACTTTTTTTCTGAGTGAGATGAGAAGATCAATACTTGTCCAATGCCTGTGTGTTAAGTATAGAGCTGGAGCTGAAAGTCGATTAGCCTAGCTTAGCATAAACATTGGAAGCAGAGGGAAACAGCTTGTACAAAAACACATCTACCAGCTCCTCTAAAGATCACCAACTAGCACATTGTCTCTTGGTTGTTTAATCTCTACATAAACAGAAATGTAAAAATGGAGAAGCTATGCGCTCCAACTATTTCTTTACAAACAACAGTTTGTCTGTCGCCAGAAATTCTGTGCAGCATCCCCCATTAGAGCACAAGTTTCCTGGCGACCTCACGGTGACAATAAGACTCTGGGAAGGCACTGTGTCTAGCTGTTGTTTGCCAAGAATAGTTACAACGCATTACTCCCCCTAAAGGCCAGCTATTTCCCTCTGCTTTCAGTCTTTATGCTATGCTAGGCCAACCACGTGCTGACTCCTGCTCTGACACACAGACATGAGATTGATAACGATCGTTTTCATTTAACTCTTGGAAAAAAAAAAAAAGAGCAAAAAATCAATTTCCCAGAATGTTAAACTATTCCTCTAAGGACTCTAATTGGAACCAGGAGCAAGTCAAAAGTAGTGATTGAGACATCCCTATTTCAAACTAGACATGTTGGTAAGAATGTTGATAACACAGGGCCTGTGCCCTGTTGGCCTGTTCAGTAATCCAGCCGTGATACACACACATGCGTAGCAAAATGTGGAAGTGCTCCGACTGCTGGTCACTTGCCTAATATGAACAGGACTTTTTCTTCTGGAAACCTGGATGAAATAACTCCTCCCACTTCAGAAACCCAATGTGTTGTACTATCATCAGAGATATATTTGTTTTGTCTTCATTATTCTCTCTTGCATTGTTCTTGTATGTATTCTTTGCTGATGCAATGAGTCAGTTTTCCCTGGGGGATCATGAAATCCATAGGTGTCATTTACACTGGGTACACTGGGGACATGTCCCCATCACTTTTTAAAAGCATAATTTGTTAAAAGAATGAATAAAAAATCAAATCAATAATTTGAGTTTGTTTTAAAATGAATATGGATAAATGAATAGAACTAATCGAATCCCTGCTCCAGTTTAATATGTTCTCACATATCAATATTTAAACCTTATGAGTCATGATTGGTTGAACTTGACTCATGAACTTAAACAGCGTTAAAGAAGTATGCGGCATCGAAACATCAAGGCAGTTTAACTTAACATCTAGGTAAGGTTAATTTATGATCTTTAGCTTGTCATATTTTAGGGGAGTGATATTGGATTGGATATTGTTATCGCTGGGCAGACTGACATGCACTGGTTCTTTCTACTGTAGATGTGATTTTGGTATTGTTCAGTTGACAGCGTTGCAGCTGTGGATGTGATGGATGACTGTTACTTACTCGACTGTGCGATCGATGTTGTCTGTAGTAGCCTAGGCTATGCCGTTTTAATGCACCGTTATGCAATTTTTTCCCCGACCCGCTGTAATTATCTACTCTGACCTCATACTGATCCCCCCCCATTACATTTCCTAAAATGACATGAAGACCGTTTAAAAACATGTTTTTTATTATGTCCCCACCCTTGATGAAATCTAATCGAATTTATTTGTGCTTGCCCCATTTTACAATATATACACACAGTTCAGTGGTTAATATGTTGCTGCTACTTTGTTCTTGGCCAGATCGGAGACATCAAAACAGCAGAGAGGTACTTCGAGGATGTGGAGAAAGCCTGCCAGATGAATGGGAGCCAGCCCAGTCACACCACATGCGTGCTGATGAACAGGTTAGCACCTCCATACAGCATGTGTGTACTTTATGCTGCTCAGGATAATTTTCACTCCATGGTAGTGGTGCTTCCTTCAGGGCTTTTTGCACGTTCATGCTTCCTCCTGGCGTGTGATTCAGCACAGGAGGTCACACCTGTGTAGAACTGGCCTGAGGAGATGTAGAGTATGAGGCAAAGCTCAGGTGACAACCTATCTCATTCACACAGGGTATATTAATGCTCACTTCACAAAGGCAGGTGATTGATATCGTTATGCAGTCATGTTTTTCATAGCATTCTGTTGTTGTTTTTTAGTTATACTCTTCTACATTGTTTTATTTAAAAATTACTAATGTAGAAACATACTACAGGACAAACATAAACAAAAAATTTGAGCTGTGAAATAAAGCATGAAACAGCAATTCTTTATTCAGGAAAACCACGCAATCCTGTCCTAAAACTAAAAAAGTCTGAGAAATCTGTGAAATAATCTTGTACTCCACACCCCTGAAATTACAAGGCACCATCCCAATCACTCCGATCTGATCCACAACCCCCTGTCAAGACATATAAATACATAAATCAGAAGTGTGGGAATTCTTTTATTTTTCCTAACTGCCACAGATGGAGATCCATTACATAACGTCTGTGGCTGTCATACAGAATGCATGGGACCATAGTTACATTCATAACTCTCGTTTGTAGTTGTAATTTGAAAAGCGATTGCAAGATTGAGTGTGTGCAACCCACAGCAGTTGGGTCGTAATGCTGTGTGACTGAAATGCGAGCTGCTGCGCACAGCTGTACTGATTAAAACTGAGGTGGCTGACTGAAAGGTGACAGAAACTTGGGGAGCGGGTTGAAGTGTCAGGGGTCCGGCGTCAACAGCGCATTTTTTGAGTATGTGAGGGGGGCATGTTCAAGCTAAAATAGGGTGGTAAGTTGCTCTTTAAAGTTGCTATAATCATTATTTTTTACATTACTAATAGATCAAATGACTACATGTATGTGAAAGGTGTTGCACGTAGTGACAAACCCACAGAGAATTATCAACTGACTATGCAGTTCCCCTCAGCTCAATGTAGCATTATCTACTTTAAAGGTTCTGTATATGAGATTCTGAACATTAATATAGCAGCAAACAACTATTTGCTATATAAAGATATAGTGGAGTAATGGCATCCTGAGCAAAGGATGAAGTCGCACCCGCTCTGCCTGTGTTGTTATCGCAGCATCTCTGTGTTTTGTTTATACAGCCGCACCGGCCATGTGTGCATGTTAGTGCATACGAGTCCCTTGTGTGAAACTGTTCATTTGTGAGGAGAGCTGCTTTTTTTTTCTCATGTAACGCGGTAAATTTAGGATTTATTTCGACCAAACCAGAGTTGGTGATTGTTGGAACAGTGGAAAAACTAACAGACGGTTTTGGTGAGTTTTATTTTGTTTCTGTAGAGTTTGAATGAACTGTGTTTAACGATGGTCTGCGAGGTAAAATTATTGGGGGGTTTTTGTGGAGTCTGGTGGCTGGCGAGAGTGATAAAATGGCTGTTTCGGGGTTAAACAAAAAGGTCTAGCTCTGTAGATCCTTTCCATAATGTTATACACTTAGAATAACAATCTGAACCTGTCAGTGGCAAAAACAAGCACTTTTAGTGGATGTACTTTGACAGGTACACCTGACCACAGCAGCCATTGACTGGTTGAGGCATAGAGCCAGAATATTTCAGTGAATTAAGGGTTTATTTCGACCAAACCAGAGCTGGTGATTGTTGGAACAGTGGAAAGCTTAACAAAGTTGGTTTTGGTGAGTGTTTCTGTCCAGTTTAAATGAAGTGTGTTTTTACAAGGAGCTGCAAGGTAAAATTACTGTTTTCTCAATGGAGTCTGGTGCGCCCGTAGCGCCCATTTGTTTTGGTCTGAGATGCTGGTGCTCTAGTACGACATTTAGTGGCAGTGAATGTCACTTACAGCTCCTTTTAAATTAATTATTTGCACAAAACAATCTCTGTGGCACCACCTTCAATCGAAGGAAAATTAAAGAAATCAGATTAATCATTCTTATTACTTGAGTTGTAAATTCTCAATATATTGATTACAAAAACTTGGTGATAAGTGATAACATTTATGTATAGCTATGTTTATTAACAAGTGAATAAATGAGGTAATAATAATGGTTACATGGCATTAAATCAAAATCAAATAAATGCAGGAAATGGGTCGTTTAAATGGCAATTTAGATTGTTATTCAGTTTGGCAATAATGAAAAGGCATGTGATTTCAGATATCAGAGTGAACGAATGAACGCTAGATTATTAATTCAATTTCTCTAAGACCTAAATGTAAGATTAAGAGACCTATCTGAGATCAACTCTATCACAGCAGCAGATTGGATTTTTGATTACTTCGCAGGTGGGTTTCAGACGAAACCTCTCAGGTAGGACCTCAGACTGTCGGTTCAGCTCCGGTTTCACTTCACGGCCTCCCAGCGAGGTGTACCTCACTGGAACAAGGTGGTGGCAGAGCAAGTTGGGTCAGACAGCTGTGTTTCTGGTGGTCCTCGGTTACCCACTGTCATGGGATGCAAAGTCTTTGATGCAAATGCTGCCGTAAGAATTATTCTTGGCAGCATATGCGCTGTGCACGATGAATCTTGATCCGTAGACGGGTAGCTGGAGTCAGATAGAATCTCTGCTAAAGTTCCGTTCTATACTCGTTTAAGATAAACTTGAAAATAATTTCGCTAGCCGGTTGACGCAACTTTCAGTTATTATCGAAGCGAGATTGACTGAACTACAAAAAGATTAACCTTGCTTTCGCTAAGGTTAAAATATACGCAACTTAGACAAGGAAGAAAACCACGGGAAGAAAAAAAAAGTCCAGAGAAAAGACAAAACTAAGAGGAGCCTTGATTTGACTATCTTTCAGCCTATTGTTTTGGTTTTGCCGCCCGTCCATTTCCTGTTTTAGTTCACTCTCAGCGTTGTTTCCAGATACAGGAGGTAGTTTGTTAAGTGGCCAGAAACACAAGTCCAAATGACTGTCTGCCGGATGTGTAAATAAGCAAATGTTTACTAACAAGTTTGCCATATCAACTTAAGAGGTGATAATATGTCAGTGTTTATATCTTGTTCTGCTGTAGTTTATATGGCAGTCTAAAGGATAATGCTATTTTCAACTTTGGCATTATCATATGTTCTGTAAATGCAATCTGCTAATTGTAAAAAGTATTTACATCAACTTCTTAGCGAAGATAAAGTGACTGACTCTGACTCTGTAGACTCAGATGTTTTGTTTAAGATATTCCAACCAAATGAGCTTGATTGAGGTGTATGTTCGCTTGTCCACATACTTTTACAGGGCAGGATGAGCATTATTGAAAGTAACCAGAATTTTCCTTTCATGTGGTAGTGTTATCAGTACTGTTTGTAGATGTAATGACTGTGTGTGTGTGTGTCTGTTTTCCAGGGCCTTTGTCCACCTCAGTCAGAACAACTACTCTGAAGCACACGCATCCTTCATCGAAGTCTTGAAAATTGACCCAAAAAACCCTGTTGTAAGTGCTACCATATCCACTGTAATATACACGTGTCCTTTACTCTACAACAGCTTTGTAATGCAGGACAGGAGCTTAAATTACAAGCCGGGGAAAATTATTTGTTTTATATTATATTAATAGGATCTGCTTATGTTAATCTCCTGCTAAACACAACCTGGAAGTTTCACACACCTCCTGCTTATCCTTTGGATGATCCCGCGGGGGGTATGGTGGCGATCTGGAAAGGTCACTAGTCAATCACAAGGCTGACACGTAAAGATGGACCATTCAAGCTCACATTCACAGCTACAGGCAATTTAGAGTTGCCAACCTAACCCACAGAAAGGCCCAACCCAGCCGGCCCCAGGTGCTGTGAGGCAACAGTGCTAACCACTGCACCACCGTGCCGCCCTCACGGCTAATTGAGTCGTCTCATCCATAAATATTAGTGGGTCTATCATAGTGTTGGATCCACATGCAGATACCCTCTAAAATTAATAGGATTCAGGGTTAACACATTATCCAAACATGTTTCAATTTCATTGTTGCTCCTTAAAAGGAACAGTTTTGGAAATACACTTATTTGCTTTCTTAGAAAGTGAAATGAGAAGATTGATATCAATTTCATGTATGTTAAGTACAGAGCTTGAGTCAGGATGTGGTTAGCCTGGCTCAGCATAAAGACTGGAAGCAGGGGTAAACAGCTAGCCTGGCTCTGTCCAAAGTAGAGCTGGGTGATATATTGAATATGTCATATTTTTACCCATGCAACGGCAGTACTTGCAGATGTGGCGGCCAGCAGCTCCCTCAAACTTTGCTACATTATTGTTTAAATTTGCTATCTTTTCGCCTTTGTTACTGAAGCACCTATTACTTATGACAGAGATACATTCATCAACATCGGAAAAGGAAGTGCAGGGACTGGATATTAAGTGCAGCGGACCTTGAGACAATCACTTCTCACGGCATCTCCCATCCAGACAACCAGACCAGCCGGACCAAACGTCAACGCAAGCGGTAGAAGGAAGAGAGGGAAGAGAGCCGGGATAAGAGCTAAGAGAACCCTGGTCGGACCTAAGGCTATTCCACTACCCAGCCTACTCCTGGCTAATGTCCGGTCGCAGGAAAATATAATGGATGAAATAAGACTCAGGCTAATTTAGCAACAGGAAATCAGAGACTACTGTGCCCTCATCTTTACTGAGACCTGGCTACACCACAACATCCCAAATCAAGCTACTGCACTCGATGGGCGAGCGTGTTCCGCGCTGACAGAACACAAGACTCCAGTGAGACAAGAAGAGGCGGACTATGTGTTTACATCAATGATGCTTGGTGCTCAAACGCAGTCAAAGTGGATGGACAATGTTTGCCAGATATGGAATTTCTATTGTTAAGATGTCGACCATACTATCTGCCCAGAGAATTCACCAGTTTTTGTTGCTGCTGTTTACATTCCTCCAGATGCTAATTAAAGAAATGCACTACAGGAACTTTATCAGGTCATCAGCAGTCACATAACAAAACAACCAAATTGTGTTGTAGCTGGTGATTTTAATCAAACAGACCTCAGAACTGCCTAAATTTCACCAACATGTCCACACCTTCACCAGGGGAACAAATGTTTGTGTAAACTGGACCATGTTTACACAAACATTCCTGGCAGCTACAAAGCCCTCCCTCGCCCCAATTTTGGTCTATCAGACCACATTTCCCGGCTTCTCCTGCCGACTTTACACCCAGCTGATAAAAAGGGTCAAACCATCAATAAAACAACAGTTAAAAGTGTGGACAGATGAAGCTACAGCAGCTCTATAGGACTGTTTTGAGCACACAGACTGGCACATGTTCAGAGAGGCCACCACCCAGGAGAACCACATCAGTCTTGAGGAATATACAGCATCAGTGACATCATACATCAGCAAATGTGTTGATGATGTGATCACAAAGACAATAAAATCATTCCCCAACCAGAAAGCCTGGATGAATGGCGAGGTGAGGGTCTATCCAGAGCCAAAAAAGCTGGCTTTCAGTCAGGTGACAAGGAAGCATACAACTTCGCCAGAGCAAGACTGAAAGTTGGCATCAAGGAGGCAAAGTGGAGACATCAGGAGAGACTGGAGAGAGACCTCAACACCAATAATACTAAAGATGTGGCAGGCAGTCAAAAACATCACAGGCTACAAAAGCAGGAGCACCCTCATCATGTGTGAGGCCACTTTTACCAGATGAGCTAAACACATTTTATGCTTGTTTTGATCTCTTAAATAAAGAGTCAGTTGTAAAGTCTATTCCACCTCCAGTGGACCGGCCACTGTCAGTATCCACAGCAGATGTGAGAAAATCCCTGCTGAGAGTGAATATGAGTAAAGCTGCTGGGCCTGCTAACATCCCTGGCCGTGTACTAAGAACATGTGCGAACCAGCTAGTTGATGTTATTACTGACTAAGATATGTACACTGTCACAGGAGATTGTTCCCACCTGCTTCAAGATAGCCACCATCGTCCCTGTACCTAAAAAATCTAATCTAAACGACCACCCTGTGGCACTCACTCCTTTGAGTGTTCTCCAGCACATAAAGAACAACATTCCAACCAGCCTGGACCTTTACAGTTTGCTTTCAGAACCAACAGATCCACAGAGGATGCCATCTCCACTGCCTTCCATTCAGTCTTCACACACCTTGAGAAAAACAACACATCAGAATGCTGTTTGTTGATTTCAGCTCAGCATTCAGCACAATCTCCCCTGTGAAACTGGGGAAAACTTAGCACTCTGGGCTTGAGTACCACATTCTGCAACTGGATATTGGACTTCCTCACAAACAGACCCCAGACAGTTCGGACTGGCGGTCACACCTCTTCCATTCTAGTGCCCCTCAGGGCTGTGTGTTCAGCCCCCTCCTTCACGCTGTACACCCATAACTGCAGCCCCCCGACATGGAGACAACTTTGTTGTAAAGTTTGCGGATGACACCACCATCATCGGCCGGATTTCAAACAACGATAAGACATCATGTTGGGAGGAAATCAACATTTTTGCAGAGTGGTGCACAGAGAACAACTCACTGCTCAACAGGTGGCGTTCACATGCAGGAGACTCGTTCTCCCTCTCCCACACTTCACAGACTTCCCAAACTAATTAACTATTGTTGTCCTGACTGAGTTAACTTCAGTTCCAAACAAAGATAACAGCGGGTCGATCATATGGAGGTGGTTCAGTTTCTGGAGGGCAGATGTAAAACAAACTACTATCCTCTGCAAAATATAGGCAAAACTATTGCTGCTGAAACCAGCAGTACCACAAATCTATCCCTTCACTCAAAACAGGCCCTAGAGCAAAATGAAGAATGCATAAAAATAATGTACAAGTGCCACAAGATGACAGCAGCTATTCAATTCAATTTTATTCAATTTTATTTATATAGCGCCAAATCATAACAGAAGTTATCTCAGGGCACTTTTCATATAAAGCAGGTCTAGACCGTTCTCTTTAATATTTACAGAGACCCAACAATTTCCACCATCAGCAAGCACTTGGCGACAGTAGCAAGGAAAAACTCCCTTTTAACAGGCAGAAACCTCAAGCAGAACCAGGCTTTGGGTGTGCGGCGTTCTGCCTTGACCAGCTGAGTTGAGAGAGAGCAGGATGAAAGAGAACATAAAGTAGCACAATGCAAGTTCCGCATAGAGATGTAAAGTAATTGTAATGGTAGTGGTAATAATAGTTGTAATAACAGGAATAATAATAAGACTAATAATAATAATTGTAGCAGTGGGAGTTGAGCAGGAAAATGGGGGCATTTGAAGTTTATGGGATTAAAGTTTTCTGTCGCTATGACAGATTTCTGTCTATCAGATTCCAGAGAGGCCATGTATGTTAATTTGCTATGCGGACGATACTCAGCTTTATGTCCCTCTCAGACCCAATGATTCAAACTATTTGGCGAATGTTTTATGCTGCCTCTTGGACATTAAGTGCTGGATGTCACAAAACATCCTCCAACTAAATTAAATCGGAAATCCTGTTGTTTGCCCCAGCTAATATCACCCCTGCTATCAGTCCAATCTTGGTGACCTAACATCAAACGTGAAACCCTCTGCCCGTAACCTAGGAGTGATTTTTGATTTTAACTTGTCTTTTAGAGCCAAAATACAAAAGTTGTGCAACTCGGCTTTCTTCAGTTAAAGACTATTTAAAAAATTAAGTAATCTCTATCTCGAGCGGAGCTTGAAAAGATTAAGCGTGATGAAATAAAAGCATGAATAGATTACTGCAACGCCCTTTACTCTGGTCTTAGTCAGAAAGCCATCTCTCGCCTCCAATTTGCTCAAAATGCAGCTGCTAGGCTTTTAGTCAACTCCATAAAACGAGACCACATTAGTCGTGTCCTTGCCTCTCTGCACTGGTTGCCTGTAGGTTTTAGAATTCATTTTACGATTTTATTGCTGACCTTTTAAAGCTCTGCAGGGTTTGGGCCCCAACTATATTTCAAGGAGCCAGTACGTAACCTGAGATCCTCAGCCGCGACCATCCTGTTAGTTCTGAAGTCCCGCCTTGTCACAAAAGGTGACCGGGCTTTTGCAGTAAGGGCCCCTCGTCTGTGGAACTCCCTACCTGAGTATCTCCGGCTAGCAACCTCAGTGTCTTCTTTTAAATCCTGTCTCAAAACCTATTTCTATGTAAAAGCCTTCTTATAGTGCTATTTCTATTTTATTGCAATATTTCTTTTCCATTAGTTTTTGCTTTTAACAGTTTTTTATTCCTCTATCGCTATACAAATGCACTGTGTAAACCTGCCTTCTTTTACTGTATTTATTGTATACCCTTTGTAAAGCACTTTGTAACTCTGTTTTGAAAGGTGCTATATAAAGTTATTATTATTGATTATGATCTTCTTATACCACGTTGGTTTTGCACATACTGCAGATTTATCGCCTTTTTCAGCCACTCATGTTGAAAGCAGCCGCGAGTGAAGTCGTCTCTGTCACCCCAGAACTGGAGAGCGAGAGAGAGCGAGAGAGCGAGAGAGAGTGCGCGCGCGTCTGACAGTAATAAACTCCCGGACACCAATATTTTAAGGCGTCAGAAAAGATAAATCCCTGTCAGGTCAACAAAGATTTGTGTATGTAGATAAAGCTTGGTATTGTGTCTTTTATTATTTTATTCTTACAGTAAGTGTTCCTAAGTGTATTTGGAGTGGCCTTGTCGAAGCTGACCCTAATATTTATAAGCCATATCACCCAGCCCCAGTCCAAAGTGAAAAAATATGCCCACCAAAGCTCACTAATTAACACATTGTATCTCGTTTCTTTAATCAGTACACAAACAGAAATGTAAAAATTACAATTTGCAGTTTTAGGGGGAGTTACATGTTGAAACTATTTTTTGACAGTTTATCTGGCCATAGTGCGGATTGCTCGATACGGTCAGTGTAATGGTGGGACAAGGTTTGGATCTCTACTGTAGCTCATTCCAAGACATTATGCTCTGTATCATTTAATTTGTGGAACTCAACTGAAATTCTAATTAAACTTCAAAAGCTAAACAGCAGCCTCATACCAAATAGAATGATACAGTTGAGGATAAGTTCACATTCAAACTCATCTGTTTTCACCCATTCCCTCCCTCCTTGCATTCCCAGGCCAACAACAACGCAGCAGTGTGCCTGCTCTATCTAGGCCGTCTGAAGGAGTCCCTGGGCCAGCTGGAGGGCCTGGTGCAACAGGACCCTGCACTCTACCTCCACGAGAGCGTCCTCTTCAACCTGACCACTATGTACGAGCTGGAGTCATCTCGCAGCACCCAGAAGAAGCAGGCTCTGCTGGAGGCTGTGGCCTGCCGGGAGGGGGACAGCTTCAACACACAGTGCCTCAAATTAGTTTAGGGGCAAGAGGATGAACTGGGAGAGGACACACACAACTGCATTCTCCTCCAGTGTGACAGGGAATAAAGCCCCAAGAGTAGAATCTTACAGTAGAAAGCTCTCGCTCCTATGAGAGTGAGGTGACAGAAAAGTCCATGTTTAGTGCTTGGTTTGGTTTCCCAAAAGCAAGTTGATACAAGATCTTTCAGAACTAGTTATATTCTTACAAAATGGATGTGAGAAGCCAAACCCAGCTACACATTTTACTTTGTGTCAGCCCACAGGGGGCACAGCACTTTTGGGAAATTCTCGTATTTGCTCTGTTTCTCTTCTGCCGTATGTTAAATGAGAGAATCGATACCACTCTCATGTCTGTACCGTAAATATTAAGCTACAGCTAGCAGGCAGTTAGCTTAGCATAAAGACTGGAGCTAGCCTGGCTCTGTCAAAAGGTTAAAAAAAAAATCACTTCCTCTCGAGGGACCATTACAATATCAAGGCGAGGATCACATGACCGACAAGGGTATATCTACTACTACTTATAGCGAGCTAATCTGCTAGCATGATTACTGCCAGTTGTGTGAGCTGTTACTACAGTGTTATCTTAAATACCACACTGGGTGTGGTTTTGATTTTTTTATGTTAAAATATATACATTTCAGTTACGTTTTTTGTCTCTCTACTTCATTATCTGATATTTCTACAGCCCGACATTGTAAACAGAACTGATGGAAGAGACATACATATGAAAAAAGGGGAAGGGAAAATGTTGTGCTAATACAATTGTAATACAGAAAAGTTTTCAAAATCTGATAAACTAAGTTATGTTTCATGAATATTCATAAAGGATAAACTGTATCTTTTGTAAGGAGGTTGGCTTCTTACCAGTCTTTCTCTCAGTGATAAGGAACTGCTTTGTCAAAAATAAACAGAAAAAGAAAGAATAAAGAAGTGCAGCAAGTTGTTTAACAAGCTTTACCTTTGCTGTAGGGAGTTGTACAAAATTTTCAGGGACAGCTATATTATGCACTTCTTCACTGATTAACTTCTTACAGTACAAGCTACCAAGTCTACCGAAAATTACTCTACTGACGCCTTCAGCTGCCTTCATCTGTCATGTGACCCTCACCTTGCAGGTTATCATCCCTCAAGAGTGTCCTGTCAAATTGTCGTTTTTACAGATTAGCTGTTTCCCCCTGCTTTCAGTGTTTCTGCTAAGTTAAGGTAACAAGCTGCTGGCTCTAGCTTCATATTTAGCACGCAGCCATGAGAGTGGTAATGATCTTCTCATCTAAATCTCTTGTTTTAAAAAAACAAAAGAAAAAACAGTATTTCCCAAAATGTCAAACTATTCCTCTAAATTGTTTAATTTTTATCAAAGAAATTCTACTCACACCACTACAGAGGAATCATCAAATTAAGCATTGTGAGACTGAGAGATATCTCAGAACATAGATGTATATTACTCTACAGACTAGTAGTGGTTTTAAGGGAGTTGCAGGCTCATAATGTGAGACTTGACGCGGGCATTATCCTGAGCTTCAGGGTGCTTAAAGACTATTACTACCACAGAGGTCCAAAGCTTCTTCCTCAGCAGACACTTGTAATATACTGGATTAACAGTCGAAGACCACTCAATTTCAGCTGCCAGGTTTACTAACTCATGCAGTGAAAATAAATAAGCCCTTAAGATTGCACCCTATCCTGTCTACAAAACAAAAATGTAAAATATTAGGAATCCAAAATTGTACATATGAGAAGCTGATTTTTTTCTGTTTAAATGATTATATGAAAAATAATTAAGTCTTATTGATTTGTCCTGGTGGATCTTTAATTATCAATGTTTACATATTGTGTTGATCATATTTATGTACAGTATATTAAATTTTGTTTTATCCTAAATAAAACTGTTCTTTCAAATCAACTTGTCCGCTGTGCCCCATTAGCGCAGACTGTAACATCTCTGACTTCTGATTCTGAGAGATTTGAATATGAAAATACTGAAGAAAATACTACACTACACTACAGATTGTCCTGTGGTGAAAGAAGTATCCAGACCCTAAACTGAAGAATGTGATGTTCCATTACGAGTCAAGTCCTGCATTCAAACTTTTACTTAAGTCAAAGTACATATGAATTATGCTTAGGTATCAAAAGTAAAAGTACTCGTGCAGAATGACCCCTAAAATAAAACGTTATATATTTATTGCATTATTATTCCTGATGCATTAACCAGTAAGCAACATTTTAACCACTTTATATGCTGTTGAGTAGTTTATAACAATGCACAATATTTTATTATCTGATCACATTTTGTATGTAGAATCTAAATCGATCTAGTAACAATAGTTGTCAAATGTAGTGAAATGAAAAGTACAGTATTTTCCTCTGAAATGTAGCTCTCGCTCTCACGATCCCTGCAGAGAAACCACATACTTCTGGCGGATGTCAAAGCCATCAGCGGGCCGGTTGTAAGCTTTCCACACTGGCTCCCCCACAAACAGCCTCATGGCTTTAGTGTAGTTCTGTAGAAACAAACAGTGTTCAGATAAGTCTGAATGTAGCTGGAGAAAGGAAAGTCAACCCTGCCTCCCCCATGTTAAAAAAAGAAGTCATCATTTGGTCCTACACGGCAATAAAACCATCTCGTTAGCTTTCCTTACAGAAACCAATTCATTTAGCTAGTCGGAAGCTAATGAATGAGCTGCTGTTAAGTAGTTGAGGAATGGAATTCAGGCCCTTTTAGACCAAATGCCTGAAGAATAACAATGGAGTTCAGAGTTCAAAGTAAACTTATTATAAGTGCAAAAACAAACAAAGCTTCACATGCCGGTGGCAACAGTTATGACAGTAGCACATCCTACAGCTGCAGCACTTTGAGGAAATAGTAATGTTGTAACTGTAAAGTATGTATTCTGTCCAATATGTAAATGAGAATTAAATTTAATATGTTTGGTAATATAAATACTATTTTACAGAGCACATCTGCACATTTTGTTTGTATTCTGTTGTATAGAAACACCAGTTAGGTTGTGCTCTCAATATTTGCTCTAGTCTTATTCAAATATTATTCTTTTCTCCGGTAACAACCCAATTTCAGGATCTCAGGCATCATTTAAATTTCATCTCATCTAATCCAGTGTGCTGAGATGCATTGTTAACACTTCCCAAGATAGCCAAAAAGCTACTGCTGCCATGTTTTTAAAGGAATGTGGCTCTATATCAGTGACAATTACATTCATGTATGCTACGTACGCTCTCATCCAGGGTGAAACGATGGTAGATACCGGCCGGCAGGGTGATCAGGTCCCCCTTGCTCATGGCGATTCGGATCCATCGCTCCTCCTTGTCCCTGACATCAAAGTAGGCCCGGCCATCCAGGATGTAGCGGATCTCGTCATCCAAATGCAGGTGCTCCTCATAGAACATCTTCAGCTGAGAGGACAGACACAAAAAAAGGCCTGAAGGATGGAGGTTTCTTCACTGAATTATAAAACTTTACACCCAGTTCAAGTGGTAGCTGTCCCAACGTGTCACTGTCTTCACCACTGACTGAGAACGATGGTCATATAATGGTCATAAACCACTGTAGAGCAATATACTAATTTTCCACAGATCATAAAATCTTCTAATGTAGTGAGGATGTTTCACTTCCCTCTAGTTAGGTTTCAACTGTTTGAAGAGTCTTCTCTAACAAAGTGACAGTTTCTCAGAATAAAAAAAAGATCATTTTTAGAAGATATTGTCTGCTTTAAAATGTACAGCTATTGCAGTGTAAAGCGCTTAGGTTACCTTTTCCTCATAGTTAGGTAGTGTGTCCTTGTGAATAGTGATAATGTCCATGTAGGAGTAGCCTTGCTCTTTACGGATCTGCTCCAGCTCTGGGTCTGTTTCATAGATATCAGCATTCAGCTGCAACAACAAGACAACAGCTCTGATCAGTGATAAAACTCATCTGTGGAAAGTAACTTACTAAAAACAATTTGATAATTGAATCATTTGTTACACATCACAACAGCATGCTAGCAGCTATCCTCTGTAATGATAATACATAATGATGAGGCCAGCAGTATGGAATGCACTGCCAGAACTTGAAATACAATTCTAACTACATTTAAATGTGTGTGTTTCAAACAAAATCAAAAATACATATTTTCCCTCTTGCCTGTAACTGTTAGTGCTATTTATCTATCTAGATTGTTTTGGTGTGAGTTGCCGAGTTTTGGAGATATCGGCCGTAAAGATGTGTGCATTATGTATTATATATTTACATTCAGCATGTGGTGCTCAAAGCGACAAACAATACATTTGAAAAACTCAACAGCAATGTCTCTTTCCAGAAATCAGGACAGTTACTCAAAATAATCCACAAACCTTGTTGTGAGCAGTTTCATGTAGGAACTATCGGTAGAAAAAGAAATAGTTCCTAGTTGTTAAGGATCACAGTGGTTAGCGAGACAGAATTAGTGCTTAAAACACACACTTTGACTTTAGCTACTCGGAGTAATCTGACAGCTAGGTTAGCTGTTATGTGCAAAGCAGCTAACGTGGCTGTAACTTTACCTTCCAGTAAAACACCCCGAGCTTTTTTAATTCGTCCACGGAAACGGGCTGATTTGGGTTCAGTCTGTGCGGCTTTCTCTGGTCTTCATCACAGCTGTCCATGTACCAGGCTTCTATACCCATACTCTAGCTAACCGCCGGGCGTTTGTACAGCTGGACTCCTGATAAAAAAACAGACACTTGTGTTGCAGTCGCATGTCACCTGACTGCAGCCACACTTCCTGTATACAATAGTGACACATGCTGCTTTCACGTTAGCCTGACAAATCAGAGGTATGCAACCAGGCTGCATGTTTGTGCCAATGTTGATATTAACTGTATTTATAATACACACTTAACTTTGGGGTAGATATATTAGAAAGTCACACACACAGCCATCTAATTTGATAGTTTTACTTTGAAGGTTGCCACCGGAAGTTCCATTTGCTTGTCATTGTTTGTCTTTTCACTAACTGCAGTGATGTGTGTATTTACAATCATGAGGTAATACTGCTCTCCAGTGTTCACAGTGAGGAACTACAACTCATTTGTATTTCAGTAGAATAATTCAAATAACAGTTACCATTATTACATTATTTTTTATTTATATATTATTACATTGCTGTTATTTAAGTACCAATACTATACAAACAATATTCGTGTTAGTTCTAATGTTTACAATATCTGTTGTTATTATTTATACTTATTTAGGAATAGAAATAAAATAATAAACGTTTGATAGTTTTATTTTGAAGGCTGCCACCCGAACTAAAGAAAACGCGTGTATTGACAATCAGTGTTCATACATTTACGTGGGATTGGACAAAAAATAGAAACGTTTTTCCATTTATTTGCTTTGTTCTGAAAGTTGTCACCGGAAGTTATTGGGTATCTATTGATAACGTCAGACTGACCCACTAATACTCCGGTGAAAACTCTCATATAGGTTAGTTGTGTGTGGAATGAGTTTTCTACGTGACTGGTAGGAGGCCGTGGCGTACAAAACAGTTGTGTAACTCGACGAGGATGGGATTCGAACCCACGCGTGCAGAGCACAATGGATTAGCAGTCCATCGCCTTAACCACTCGGCCACCTCGTCTGAACGCCGTTTTCGCCACATGGTGTCAACCTGTGTGAAAACATCAGGCTAGTGCTATATATGGATAGAGTGTGTGTTATTTTCTGCAGTTCATAGCATGTATTGTTGGAACTACTTTTTGACTAAGCAAGAAGATCTGCAGTATTTTACAGTCTTGTGTTGTTTTTTGAAAATGAATTGATCTAAAAGAAATAATAATCGTACTGACCTTCTGTTTGAACTTTGTTGTTATCTGAAGCTGCCGAGCTGATATTTTATGTTACTATTCTGTACCTTTAAATTGGGATTATAGTTGGGCAAGGTATGTTAACCAAGAACAAGAACTATTTCTAAGGTGTATTTTGGTGGCTGATATGCTGAGGTAAGCGTATTGTCTCATTTCCGGTCACCAGTGTTTGTGTTACTAGTAGCATATTTTTGCTGCTTTAGCTCATCACAGTTCATTTTGAGGGAGGTGATGAGGGAGGTGCAGCCAGAAAACAATAGGCCTGGTTACTGAGCCATCATGGAAACAAAAGAAGGTCAGTTTCAGGTGAAACTAGGCAGGGTAAACAGCTGACACTCAGGAAGACTCCTCCCTGAGGGCAGGGCTTAAGCAACACAGAGTAGTTTAAATTTCTGAGTTATCAGACCATTTTCACAATTGAGAATGACTTCCGGATGGGAGCCGAAACGTCTTGATTCTGAAGACAGTGTCCAGATGACTACGACTGAAACCTTTCCTACGATGGAACACTCCTGGACGAATGAGGGACTACACCGTCACAGTTAATTTTGTTCGATTCTTCATTACAATGACTAACTATCTGCTATACATTTAAACCTATGCTAGTTCTGTTCAAGCACTCGTAGCTCTCTCCTTTTAGCGACTTTCTCGCTAATCCCACAGTTTACACGCTATTCGGTTTTGCTAGCTATCAGTCTTTAGCTTAGCAGCTAGCAATGGTTTCTCTCTCTCTCCCTTTCACTCTCCTGCTTGGTGTGTCAAATGTTTAGAATCAGAATCAGAAATACTTTATTGATCCCCGAGGGGAAACTCTTTTGTTAAAGCTGCTCACTGTCACGTCAGTGCACACAGGAATAGAAGTACTAAGCAAATCAAAATATAATACACTATAATACAGGTAAGATAAATTAAGTACAAAGTGGATATAAGTTTAAAAGCAAAAATAAGTGTAAGTACCAAGGTGGATTAAGAGGTTGATAAGTATGTACGGTATAATACAATGTAATAATATAAGTAATCAGTAATAGTGCAATAATGAGTACTGTCAAGCTAAGTGTAGCTTATTGAGATGATTTTGAGACGGTGGATATTGCACAGCAGTAATAGAAGTATGAATAAATATCAATAAATAGGGAATTTTAAACAGAAAACAGAGTATATTGCACAGGAGTTTTAAACAGAGAATAGTGCACAATTATTTCAAGTATTGCAGTGATGTTAATGATCCAATGTCCAGTTTAGTGACTTCGGGGCATATAGACTGACACATAGAGGGAGGAGTTAAAGAGTTTGATGGCCACAGGCAGGAATGACTTCCTGTGGCGCTCTGTGGTGCATTCTGGGGGATGAGCCTTCCGCTGAAGGTACTACTTTGTTTGACCAGCATGTCATGGAGTGGGTGGGAGACACTGTCCAAGATGGCATGTAGTTTGGCCAGCATCCTCCTCTCTGACACCACCGACAGAGAGTCCAGCTCCACCCCCACAATGTCACTGGCCTTATGGATGAGTTTGTTGAACCTGTTAGTGTCCGCTACCCTCAACCTGCTGCCCCAGCATGCAACAGCATACAGGATAGCACTGGCCACCACAGACTCCAGAAACAGTGTTTCAAACAAGAGGATGATTGTGACACCATACTCCAATGTACCAAAACATAATATACGGTATACATTTTACAGATATAATGTAATAATCTATAATCTAAGCAGCTACATTGACTAGCTGACCGCCACCTGCTAACAGCATTATCCACTTTTCACACTATGTAGCTAGCTAGATCAGACTGAAATGTCACACAAAGGTAGGGAATGAAATGCAGCAAAAAGTGTAACTCTCATTGGCTCTTTCCAGAAATGCTTTAGCCCTTTTCGAAAGGAGACATTAGCTATGTAATGTATGTAACAGTCCAAACCAGAAACTGTATGTGGCAGCCTTATGATTTCATGTTAATAGGTAGATTGTACAGTATGATAGATTTTGTTGTTCTTAAAATGGAGACCCTGTTTGTTTTATGGTTTTTAATTTTTTTAATTTTATTTGTATGACCACACATTCTGATGGAATTAGACAGATTTACCAACATGTGAATTTGTGTGCCCCAAAACATTAGCTCTATTAGCACTATGCGCAGTCCAGAAATCTGATTTGTATTGGGCTATGTGGCTACCAATCAAAAGTGGTCTATAGTGTATAAAGCAAAATAACATGATTTTTTTTAAAACTGCCACAGAGTAGGCATGACAGAGAGGGGAAAAACCTCAGTTTTGCTTTTATGAACAAGATCAAGAAAGTCATCAAATACAAATAATATTTGTCACTGACAATTTCCTTTATAGAATTAAAAACACATACTGAGGATGGCTCAAGTTACATTTACTGCATTTGCAAAGGTGTTAATATTGAGTCACAATTCTGAACTTTAATGAAATTAGTTATTCTAAATTAGTTATTCTAAAAGGGGGTCGCACAAAGAATATCTGTCTTGCATGATATTTAACCAGGAGGCACAAAAAACAACACTCAAAATGCCTGATAACATGTAACATTTAACATCTCGTTATGCTGTATCATGAGATAGACAAGAACTCTTGAATGTATTCACTTTGAAATTACTATAGCAGCATGAGCTGTAGCTGATAATATACAGTACCCTTAAATATCCAGGCATACACTAGGCATGGAGGGTCTAAGATGCTATTGCATTATGGGAAATGTGGGATCCCATGTTTTTGGTATGTCTGACCTTTAGGGGCTAAAAGAATATCTCAGCCTCAGCTGCTTCAATTTAACCACTCTTTTAATCTGTCTCCTTCACGTCCCTCAACATCATGGAAGCACAATACTAAACTGCTGGAATACTCACAATAGTTCTCTTGCTCATCCTAAAACTACCTACAGCTCACAGCCATTGGTTCTAACTAACCAGACGTGGGTAATATACTGATACTCTGCAGACAAACCTCTCTCATTCCTATGATAAAATGATTGATAGTGGAGATGAAGTTCATAGTAAGGCTAAATACCACACCATGCCTACAACCTAACTGGGGAAAATAGTGCAATCAAGGCAAGCAACATAATAAGTCAGCAGGAGCAGGTCAACATCAAGTTTCTATATTCTAAGCATAACTTATACTTTAGTGCTGATAGTATATAGGGCATAGTTTTGGGAGATTATTATATTGAGAGAATATTTTATTATCAGTTTTCAGGCTGTATATAAACACAGAATTGTGGCAGTTAAACCACCAGAGGGCACCACACTTTACTAAGTGACAGACTATACTCCACCTGGCTTCACCTGGAGGGTGTTTCATCAAGCAGGATTCAAGAGCTGGCCTGAAAGCTTTGAGAATGATGATGCTCTATATTGATATGACTAATTTCAATTCAACCATGCAAAACTTGAATATCAGGTGCAGGAATATGTTGTAGCCTCAAAATTGCTTTTCTGAAATAACCCAGGGAGGCTTACACCTTTATTTCAAGGTGAACCTAACACCTCGGCCTCTACAGGAAGGTAAGACGTCATGAGGATGTGTCATCAGCTGGCACTACTTACTGGTTTACAGACATAAACAGAACTGTATGTGAAAACTGAACACAGACCAGAAGAGTAAATTTAAGCCCATTTAACTCACAGAGCTGGAGGGATTTATTTGATTATTTGCCATAAAGCACATGATGAATGATGTGAGTTGCTGTTCCTATGATCATTTTTCACCCTCAATTAGAAATAAATAAAGAATATGAGCAGAGAATCCAGACATTTAATTCAAGGGAGTTTCACTGCTGTATTAGAGCTGCTATATTAGAGAACTTGTAAATCAACATTTAGGCTTTCATTCAAGTGGAATGGTCAGTGCACTTTGTATGAAAAAACACAGACAGTAATAATGAATCTACTTTAAAAAAACAAATGGAAAAAAATTCAGTTACTGATGAAATTTGCTATGATGAAATTGTTAGGGAAGTTCACACACACCTTTTGATTTCAGCTCAGTCCAGTCCCAGATAGACCACCAGGTTATTATGTACTGACCACTTCCCTATGGATTCAGCACTTCAAACTTTATGAGATTAGAAGAAATTACCCAGAATATGTTGAAACACTATCTATTTGATTGGTTATGATCACCATGATCTGCTCCATAAATCCACCAACAAAGTGAGATATTCATAATGTGACACTGTTATAACAAAAACATGAATTCCAAATTGGCCACAAAGACTGTGTAAAACAAGTCAAACAGAAAGAGGAGGCCCCAACTGCAGACCACTGTACTTCTGAGGACCCAAGTCTGCAATCTAATGGAGAACATCTAACTGCAGACCCCAACCCCTGCTCTGTGAGCCAGACAGCAGGGTCCCCAAGTGTATGGTGCATCACTTCCTTTCCTGAAAACAGTGTCCAGATGACTACGACTGAAACCTTTTCTACGACACTTCCTTTACTGTTACAAAAGCAGAAAAGCAAACAGGTTTTCATTTGCTGTGTGCGAAACTTCTTTTCACTCTGGATGAGACGATAACAGCACCAAAATGTTAGTGTGTAGAATCTGCTGTAAATGAAAAGAGAATATTGGATATCTAGACAGAAAGTGTAATGTTCAGGCACCCTGGTAGCTCACCTGGTAGAGTGCTTACCATGTATAAAGGCTGAGTCCTTACTGCAGTGGCACTGGTCTGAATCCGGCCCAGGCACTTTGCTGCATGTCATCTCCTCTCTCTCCCCTGCCTTTCCTGTTTCTCTCTACTGTTACTATCAAATTAAAAAAAGCTGAAAGTGGAGTGTTCAAGTCCTACAGGAGAAATATAACTTTACTAGTCTTTTATGAATATATTTGCAACTAACATTAGCATTTTAACAGTGAGGTGTTAAAAAAACGGATTCTACTCAATGCATGAACATTTGTGTGTCATTAAAGAATAGCTCATTGTATACAGTGTAGGGAATTATGGTTTAAATGGCATCAATATTTATATTAAATAATAGAATAATTATTATTGGTATTATTAATAATTAATAATATAATTTAACTTGTGTTCACCACTCATAGAAAATTCAAATTGATAGCCAATTAAATTATTTAGTCTCATAAAATATACTAAACTGTCAATTTGGAACTCTGGGGGAGGAATCAAAATTGTTGCTTGGATTCAAAATAGCAGCTGAGGCTGCATGGCCTTAGACAAAAAAATATAAATTTATAATGGCGGCTGAGGCCATGTTTGAGAAAGAGTGTTAAAGGCCACGTTGGAGTGTGTGTGATTCTGTAGGATAATGGTGCCAGGTTAGGGAAGAGTTTACACGCAAAGACTGTCTTGTGCGGAGCATAATGTTAACTAACATCAACTTAGCATGTGGCTACCAAATAACCTAACGATGAAAACACATCACAATAGTAAAACTCAATGAAAAACCAAATCAATATATGTAATGTTACATTACAAAAGTTAAACAGTCCTGTGCTATGTTCTATATCTAGTTGTTACGTTACCATTCCATGGTGGGAAAAGAGTTTGCCTTGGTGTGCTGCTTCGTTACCTGGTGGTCAGTCAACAGCTCGGCGTTAACATGCTTTGTGCTCCTTTTAACATGTGAAGTTAGTTAGCTGGCAGGCTTTGTGTGGCAGCGATGGCGCAAACTGAACTTATGAGGAATTATACGCGGAACTTTGCAGGAATTATACGCAGGCTCTCGCATCGCTGCAGTAAGAGAGAGAGATAGAGTTCAGGGTTTCTGCTCTGAGCAGATTACACGGTGGAGGCAGCTTCAGCTGCAGTGAAAGAGTCCAGGAGAAAGAGAGAGCAAGCAATGCGCAGCTGATCCTTTTAATGACCTGGTGACATCGCATGTCACAGGCCACACTGACCAGAGTTCATACACAGGTGTGAAGTCTGGAAGATTGTGGGAGATTGAGTTTAGTAGCTCATGTTTCACAATAAAAGTTCAGTTTAAGTCACAAATGAACAAATTTATCTGTGGAGTCCCAACAACAGTGATATTGTGTTTGTGAAGTTACAGTACTGTTACCTTCTCATCTTAAAAGGGAAGGAAATGTGTATATTTTGTTTGTATTTTGTAAGGAAATCCACTAAAATCGTGTTTTCAGCTTTATTCCAGTGAATATATTATATAACCTGTGGTTTTATAGTCCTGGACTAACATTAATGTTATTTTGTTCAACAGGCTAACAGGCCTTTGTTTAGTTAGCTAATTTAGCCAAATACTTCTTTCACAGCTAACACACTGTTACGGACAGAACAGCCGGAGACAATGGTAAGGAGACTGAGAGAGTTTATTGCAACACAGAAGTAATATAGATTGGTATTGATACTGTCCTTGTTTCACTGCTGTTGGAAGAGTGTGGGCACTGGGGCGACACACTCAGAAGACTGGAGACACACAGGAGCCGGAAGTGAGAGCGACACACTCAGGAGACTGGAGACAGACGGGAGCCGGGAACTGGAGCAACACACTCAGGGGACTGGAGACAGACGGGAGTCGGGGTTCAGGGTTCCAAGTGGTAGTTATTTCTCAACGTTGCGTTGAAGGTAAGTCCGTGTAACATTCGTAGGTAAACTGCGATGCTCTGTCCTTCGTAAGAACGAGACCGGACCCTGACTGAGGTGAGGAGCTGGGTTATATAGGGAGTAGAGTGGCTGATTATGTGCAGGTGTGCGATGGGTGACAGGTGCTGGGAATTAATACTCAGGTGAGGGAGTGCAGAGTGACTGTGATGTGGTGGAGAGAACATGACAGACTGTGACACACACTACAAGAAACAATATTTAGCTATTCATTTGGGATAGGCCCTCAGTTATTAAATGACAAACAACATTTTGTTATGGCTTTGTAAAGTCCTATGAGAAGGTCTCCTGAGGTCTTAACATGTGAATTCTGCACTTGGACTCTCTTGAGGTAATGGAAAGACTTTTGGGTCCCCAGGAGTGAGATGTGTCACTTGCTCTGCTTCTGCAAAAGAAATCCTGTCACTTTAAAAAAAACAACATATTTATATACATTGTTTTATTAATATATTATTGACAACACAAGAAACATTTATGTCTTTAGTTTTATTCCAGAGGATATAGTAATAATCTAATCTGTGACATGGTTTTATAGCCCCAGTATAGCCCCAGTAATCTGCAGTGCAGGTTACTGGGGCTATAAGCACACTGAAACCGATTCATAAAATGTGAGTTTACAAATACCTAATTTAGTTTCAAGTCACCCATTTTACATTTGGCTTGTAGAATAGAAAAGCATTAAAACAGGGCAATGCCTTCTGGTCATTCAGCCACACTCAACATGCAACATCAATAAACATACAGTAAAGTTACACCATACAATAACCAAGAGTTCAGTCACAGATGTTATTTTTATGCGAATTTTCTACGTCCGTGCAGTATTACATTCAATAAGACAATTATATAATTATGGTATATGTGTATCATTTAATTCCCCCTCTGTAGTTCCCCTCACTTCTACCAAGGTTTTTAGCCTCTTTTAGCTCATTGGTTTGGTTCTGCAGTGTGGATTGTGATGGTGGAACATTTAGCTGCTAAAGACTCAGGCCCCACATACACTTTGTTCTTGCACATGTCTCATATCTAGATCCAGATATGATTTAATACCCTTTCATTTATACACATTCATGTGTCTCTGTTAGTTACATGCTGCTTATTGCAATTTGTCTTGGTTTTCTCAGCCTATATGCAAATCAGGGTAAGCCTTCCTCCATTCCAGAGGGTGTTGGTATTACACCTGAAGTTGTTTGGTAACTGCCAAAAATGCCAGAGGAAAAATAACTTACAATATGCACTTATATTATGTGCAATAATGAATGCTAATGTTCCTCTGTGTCTGCTTTGCTGTTTTCTAACACGTTCGCCATATACAACTTTATAAGGTGATAATATGTCAATATTGTATTAACAACTTGTTGTAATGCTCCCAAGTGGCCCCAAAAGAAATGAAATAAGGCAGCTTTAAATTTTACAAATAGGTCACACATGAACCTTGGCCTAAGTTCAATCAGGAAGACTGACTATCTTCATGCTTACTCTGTTTATTATTTACTCTGCCTCTCTCTGTCTGTGTCTGTTCCTGTTTCAACTCATCAGCTGACTGAGGGCGTTGACTCTTTCAGTTAAACCAATCAGATTTTGCCAGGACCTCTGTCAGCCAATCATCTCCTTGTTGTCATTGCTTCCTTTTTCTGCTACTGTCAGCTGTCATTTTTCAGCATCAGCGTCAGATCAATGCAACCCTCCGTCTTCCCAGTTGGTCCTTCCAGTGAGCCCATCAGAAGTCCTGCTCCAAATCTCATCCATCTAGGTCTTTAGCCATTGCTCTTCACCACCACCACCACCAGCGTCTCTAGAGGGAAGATATTCCTGTACAGCTCACGGCATCACTACCTCCTTAAAATATGATGTCACGATGGGGTCTAATCGCCAAACACTCCTCACTTTCTTCAACCTTCCTACTGTGCACTATATCAATACATTTAATTTATTATTCTTTAAGCATCTCTGCAATTAATTCTCTTCTGATTGAAATACTGGGGTGAGGTTAATCAAAAAACTGAAAATAAAACATAATGTCTAGTTTTATTTTGTGGAAATTTATTTAGGGGCTGGGGTGCAGGTGGCTAAACCCACAATCAATTCAATTTAATTCAATTCAATTTTATTTATATAGCGCCAATTCATAACAGAAGTTATCTCATTGCACTTTTCCTATAGAGCAGGTCTAGACCGTACTCTTTATAATATTAATTACAGAGACCCAACAAATCCCACATCACATCAGTAGTATAATACCCCCAGTTTTGCGCGGGCATGCGCGTGTGCACACGTCTACGTGCACTATCTAACCCTAAAATATGTCTGGGCATGCCGGTAGGGGTTGCTTATGCCCCTCCTAGGGGGGCGGGTTTATCTGTATGAATATATAAGTAATGGTCACTAGTGGGCATTTCCACACCTTTTTTTTCTGAGCAGCAAAGGACACCCAGCAGTCATGGGATACGACAGATGTGTGGATCTCACCCAAACCGCCGATGTTGTAGGTATGTCTATCGGGACCAGATGTGAATTTAACCCCTTGCAAAATAAGACGCGTAGCGAGTGATCTTACTACTGTGACGTTGCCCGAATTAAAAATAGAATTTGAGGGGGTCAATGGGTATTTTTACTCTGTTTAATATTACAACAGCAAAGTTACGCTGTGTGCAGGTACTTGTGCAAGCGAGGATTTTGCGGGCGACAAAACATGGTGTGGATGTATGTCTATAAAAGATTGGAAACTGTTTCATTCTGTCATCTGCCCAGACCTTTATCAGCCTGGTTATCCTGAGACACTTTATGTGTCGCAATGGGTCAGCGCTACAGGTCCTGCTATATATCGTATTGAGGCAGATTGTTTCATTAGGCTGTCAGACGAGTTTATTTTTCTTAGTGTTTGTGAAGAAAGAGAGAGTGTAATTGCAACCAGTACACCCTCACTCTTCAAGAATATACCTCATAGTTTAAGAACATCTTCTTTATCCAGTGGTACAATTGGAGAACCCTGCAGAGTGTTTAGTTCAATTAAATTCAAATCAGTTCAATTTTATTTATATAGCGCCAATTCATAACAGAAGTTACCTCATTGCGCTTTTCCTATAGAGCAAGTCTAGACTGTACTCTTTATAATATTAATTTCAGAGACCCAACAAATCCAACAAATCCCAACTTTAGTGAAGTTGACGATGCTATCAAAAGAGACAGTATCAACGCATCTTATGAAAGTATTAGAAAACGCCTTGTTTTTGACGAAATACCGACTGGTGTGCAGTTAGGCCTGGTCAGTTGAATATGTGTGTATTATAGGTTAGACAATTATAGAATGCATGCACATGTGATTGTGTGATAAGCTTCATTTTACACAGTGTTTTTCTGTCTTTCTAATATAATTTGTTGTTTTTCAGAATACATATATGGAGTGTGGTTAACCCCATTGAAGTGGGGGTCTATCGGAAGTCCTGCTCCTCCTCTCTCTCCGCTGACCTGCACACCTCCACCGCCTCCGACGTCTCCGACGTCTCCTCCAGAACATCCATCATCTCAGCCGTCCTGGTCACCTCCATCATCCCCGCAGTCCTGGGCACCTATTGGAACACCACCACCTCCTCTATCTCCGCCTCCCCTCCATCTCTGTTGGCCCGTACACCTCAAGCATCTCCACCTCCTACCAACTTACAAGAGGTGAGCAGAGACATGGTTAGTGACCAGCCGAGTTCAAATTACATCCACGCCGATGAAGCCCAAGTCCAAGGTGTTGCAGAGACTATTCTACATGAGCTCAAATCATCAGAGACATCCTTGGATAAAATCAAAGAAATGTATGACACCATGACTTTGTCAAAGTAGTTAAAATTCGAGGGGCTGGTGACTATTAGACTATTAGAGTAGAAAGAGTATTGGAAAAAATGGAACCATACCCTATATTTTTTTTTAATGTCATGGGAAATTGTTTGAGAGGACTAACTGCCCTTCTAGATCAGGCAATTGATAACAAAGTCAACAATGTCACAAATTGCAAAAACCAAGTCAAGCTGTCTGATGTCTGTAGATTGATGGATGTAGTAAGAGCTCAGTCTTGTGCTATTAACACCTGTTTTATTTAGGTCTGCAAATGACAACTGCAGACCAACAACTGGCTCCTACTTCTGCATCAGCAGTAGAGGGCACCGAGCTAGAACACGCTGTGAAGTTGATCAGCTGTGGGGTGGCACTGGTGAATGAAGAACAATTAACTTTAGTTGACGTCCGACACACGCAATACACTCACATTATTGGATCAATCAGCTTACTCTCATACATCTGTGTGTGCTATCCGTACTGTACCCACTTACATGAAACTAGTGGATACTCCAACAGGCCAAATATTGGTGCAGCATGTTTTCTCAGAGCCATCAGAACTATCTAATTTGACTGAGCTTTATGGGTGCTGTGGGAGGCGTTGTTTGACTTGGTGAACAGATGATTTGATGAATTGGAAAGTCCTATGAGTAGAAAAATTGATGAATTGCAGCGCAGTAACAAAATCTTGGAAAACACTATTCCAGCCCAAAGTAAAGCTGTTGCTTTATATAAACGTGGTCATGCTAGTGACATTCAAAAACTGGAGAAAAAAACCCCAGCAGATCTGGATAAATTCAAGGTGATCTGATTAACGTTCTTGCTAAAACTCAAAGATTAGTGTTAGAGTTCAAATAGTTGACCTGTAATAACACATGCTTTGATCCGCATACAGGTGTCATATTTGGTGTGTCATAGTGATCAGCTAACAACTGGTAACATTGGTCTTTCTAGAAAGGTGTTTAAAGATAGTGATGCATGTAATGATGATGATGATGACACTCGTAATGTGAAATAGGATTACACAACCATGAGGCGCTAGTTTAAAAAACAACGTGCAATGCTCCGTTCACTGACAAGGGCCTTAGAGCTGTTACCTAAGCATTGTGTCCCTGCTGCTGTAGCTTATGGAGAGTCTGCAGACGATGGTATCACAGCTCCGCCTCCTAGAAAAATCTTCAAACATAGTGACGGGACTGGTCGTGAAATGTGTAATAATGCTCCGTTCACTGAAAAGAAACATTGAGCTGTTACCTAAGCATTGTGTCCCTGGTGCTGCTGTTGTAGCTGGTGGTGAGTCTCTGGGGGCTGCTAACGCTGTGTCATTCAGCACAGAAAATAGTGCAGACGTAGAAAGGGCTGTCATAGCTAATTGTGTGCCCCCTGGTGCTGCTGTTGTAGCTGGTGATGAGTCTCTAGGGGCCGCTAATGTTGTTTCATCCAGCACACAAAATGGTGCAGAGATAGAAATGCCTGTATTGGCTAATTGTATTGCAGCTGCTGATATAGTTGTTACAGGGGAGGGCACAGGTGATGGTAGTACTGTGCCATCCAGAACACAGAGTAGTGCAGAGGTAGAAAGGGATGTAATAGCTAATTGTGTTGTCCCTGCTGATGCAGTTGTTGCAGGGGAGGGTGATGACAATAATCTAGGATTTAGACAGCATGGTGCAGGGCAATCTGCAGGGGCTACTAGTTCAATGGCTATGGTCAGTGGTGATACACATATCAGAGACATACTGAACTGCGTCAGTATATTGATTTAAGAGACATTAATCGCTATGATCATCAGGCAGTACCTGACAGAGTCAGAGCTAGTCTGTCTGAAGTAATCAAGCGGGCAATGGCTGATTCACTGTCAGGTAGTGTTTTAAATGTGGTGTTGAGAGGCCCATCCTTGGCTGGAGATGTACAGGTAGTTTTAAATTCAGATGATCATTGTAATGTAGATTTGTTTATTGATAACGTTTCTCAGGTTATACAGAGCAATGATACATCTATGACTGATGACAAATTGGAGTTTATAGTTAAGTGTAGCCAGAGGTAGAAGCGGTGGCGGTGTATGCCTAAGATGCCTGTAAACGTCTGTTTTACAGCATGCAGTAATCACCCCAGCAAAAGTGTAAAATGTCCTGACTGTAAACGCATTTGCAAATCTAAACACTGTTTTGAGCAACACAAGCTAGAAGTGAAACACCACGTAGTTCCTGACAGATTGAAAAACGCCATGGGCTAAGGGTTATAGTGATATGGGAGTGTGAATGGACATAATTAACAAAATCAAACCCCAAGGTCCAAACATTTCTGTCTGGTTACAAAAAACCTGAATACCTTAGCCCTAGAAACACCCTCTTTGGCAGCCATACAAATACCATGAACCTATACCACAAGGTTAGGTTAAACCACTCCTTAAAAAGCCCACTCTTGATCTAGGGGGTTGAGCCAACTATAGACCTATATCTAACCATCCCTTTCTCTCTAAGATCCTTGAGAAAGCAGTTGCCAATCAGTTGTGTGACTTTCTAAATAACAATAGTTTATTTGAGGATTTTCGGTCAGGATTTAGTGTGCATCATAGCACAGACACAGCACTGGTGAAAATTACAAATAACCTTTTAATTTCATCAGACAATGGACTTGTCTCTGTACTTGTTAGTGTCTTGTTAGATCTTAGTGCTGTATTCAACACCATTGACCATCACATCCTATTACAGAGACTGGAACATTTAATTGGCATTAAAGGAACCGCACTAAGCTGGTTTAAGTCCTATCAGATCGATCTCAGTTTGTACATGTTAACGGTGAGTCCTCCGTGCACGCCAAAGTTAGTCACAGAGTTCCACAAGGTTCTGTGCTTGGACCGCTTCTATTCACCTTATATATGCTTCCTTTAGGCAAAATTATTAGGAAACACTCCATAAACTTTCATTGTTCTGCGGATGATACCCAATTATATCTATTGATCAAGCCAGATGAAACTAATCAGTTAGCTAAACTTTAAGGACATAAACACCTGGATGATTTACAATTTTCTGATATACTCTGATACTCTGACAAAACTGAAGTTATTGTACTTGGCCCCAAACACCTCTGAGACACATTAGCTAAAGATATAATTACTCTAGATGGCATTGCCCTGGTCTCCAGCACCACCGTAAGGAACCTCAGAGTTTCTTTGATCAAGATTTATCCTTTGACTCCCACATGAAACAAACTTCAAGGTTGCCTTCTTTCACCTACGTAATATTGCAAAAATCAGGCGCATCCTGTCTCAAAATGATGCCAATAAACTAGTCCATGCGTTTGTTACTTCTGGCTGGATTATTGCAATTCCTTATTATCAGGCTGCCCAAATAAGTCTCCAGTTGATCCAGAATGCTGCGGCATGTATACTGACAAGAACTAGGAAAAGAGATCATATTTCTCCCATATTAGCTTCTCTGTACTGGCTCCCTGTAAAATCCAGAATAGAATTTAAAATCCTTCTCCTCACCTACAAAACTCTTAATGATCTGGCACCATCATATCTTAAAGAGCTCATAATACCTTATTACCCCATTAGAACACTGCACTCCCAGAATGCAGGGTTACTTGTGGTTTCTAGAGTCCAAAAGTAGAATGGGAGCCAGAGCCTTCAGTTGTCAAGCTCCTCTCCTGTGGAATCAGGTCCCAGTTTGGGTTCAGGACACCATCTCCACATTTAAGAGTAGGCTTAAGACTTTCCTCTTTGATAAAGCCTATAGTTAGGGCTGGGGTGAGTCCTGAACCATCCCTTAGTTATGCTGCTATACGCCTAGACTGCCGGGAGACTTCCCATGATACACTGAGCTCCTCTCTCCTCCTCTCCCTCTCCATCTGTATGCATTTTTATCCCATTACATTTTATCCCCCCCGTGTTCCTGCTTGACAACTGCTACTACAATTGTGTCTTATTACTATTATTATCATTATTATTCTTATCACTATCATTCCTATTATTATTACTTTATTAATATAACCACTACCATTACATTATTATTATTTTAAAATTCTAGGTGGAATTTGCATTGCATTGTGCTTCCACACACCCCCTCTCTCTCTCTCTCTCTCTCTCTCTCTCTCTCTCTCTCTCTCTCTCTCTCTCTCTCTCACTCTCACTCTCTCTCTCTCTCTCTCTCAACCCAACTGGCTGGTTTCTGCCTCTTAAAGGAAGTTATTTCTTGCCACTGTCGCAAAGTGCTTGCTCATGGTGGGATTTGTTGGGTCTCTGTAAATAATATTATAAAGAGTATGGTCTAGACCTGCTTTATAGGAAAAGTGCAATGAGATAACTTCTGTTATGAATTGGCGCTATATAAATAAAATAAAATTTAATTGAATTGTCCTCTCTTCTGCGTGTTTGACCGAGGGCGGGGCTCAGCTCCTCCACACATGCGCACACACACACAGCAGAGAGGCTGCGTTGGAGACAGTGAACCAGGTGAAGTGAAGGTACTCGAGTTGACGACAACTCAAGTAAAAAGTAGAAAAGTGATATTTCCACCTGCTTTGTATGCAGTTGTTGTTATTAGAACCACAGCGTGCTTGTTTGACATACTGTAATTCTAGTAGTTTTGGAAATATATCCAGACAGTGTTTTTGCTTGCAGATTTGCATATCATAGAAGACTGGACTATCGGCCTTGGCGGAGGTCTGCGCTTTCAGAGTGTCCTTCTAGTTACATTATTTCTAGGAGGAAATATATTAGGAGGAAATGTTCTCATACTTATGATTATGTCTTTCTAATGTACATCACCCCATTTCTCAATTATTCTCCTAGTTTAGCTGTAAAACTTTAAAAGCTGTCAAACTGAATGAAGCACTTTCTGAAGCACCAGTAATGTTTGATGCTTTGGATGTCATCAGTCACGTGATATTCTTCATTTGACACAAGCTACAGCACAATGTATTGAAAGCTTCGGTATTATCTGCCCATCTCTAACATAATGTTACGTTATCATCATCAATGCCAGCGTTAGTTAGCTAGCTAGCATTAGTAGAAGCCAACCTGTCAGCTAGCCTGGGCATGGGTACAGAAGTCTTGACGTACAGAGGAGAAGAGGGCAGTGAATAGGCTTCCTCTTGTTTTGTAATCTTCTGTAAAAAGGGGCGGGGGGTGTTGTTCATGGCGCAAAACTTACTCCACTCCCACTAGATCTATCCTGTCTTACTTCTGTATTAGAATTCCTTAATTCAAATAATTAATTAATTCCTGTATTTTATACTTATACCCACCTGGTACTTAATTTATTTTCTGACCTGTTTTTATAGTGTATTGTATTATATTTTTTGCTAGTACTTTCTCCTGTGTGCACTGACGTTAAGGCGAGCTGCTGTAACAAAGAGTTTCCCTTCGGGGATCAATAAAGTATTTCTGATTCTGATTCTTTTGTTCTAATTTCTTCTTAAAAGATTAATTAAAGATTAAGTTTATTAGGCTACATGTTTAATTCTCCCATGTTAAAGCTTGGTCTCATTAGTTACACTTTTCCGAATAAAACAGGATATTATCCACTTGTAAGTAATTAACAGACAATGCTAATTAAATGTCATACATGGTAATATATGTTCTGCTAATATGACAACACACCATAGACTATATGGGATATACATACATATATCTGTAACTGTAAATAAAATAGTATAATAAAAAAATTGAAATGTCCATATATTTCAGAAATCTTTGAATATACAGAATGTCTTTTGTCTGCCTGCCAGCCTCTCCTGTCAGAGGGGTGAGCGGAGGGGGGGCAACAGACACAGATGTGCTCTGAGGGCCTGTGGGACTCAGCATTCCACTTACATTTCATTTTTACCAGCCATGATAAATTAATCGTTGTGCATATTCACGTTTCCTGTTTCATTAGCCATTCAACACATCATAATAGGCTAATATCCAACATTAAGTAACCTTAGGCATGTTTAATTGATTAATGTTAAGGTTAAGACAACAAGAACTCAGTTTAAAATATTCTTTGAAATATGTCATTAGAGTTGAAAGCAAGGACTTCCACTATCACACGTCACTGAAAAATAGTTTTGTCA
Organism: Siniperca chuatsi; assembly: GCF_020085105.1. Taxonomy (NCBI): domain Eukaryota; kingdom Metazoa; phylum Chordata; class Actinopteri; order Centrarchiformes; family Sinipercidae; genus Siniperca; species Siniperca chuatsi. The sequence continues at coordinate 5,481,811 of NC_058056.1, read as the reverse complement.
ATACAGAACATGGTGAGCCATTCGTTGTACAAATATCATTAATGTCTTCACATAAAGAACAGTTCTTGTTAACAGAGTGTCTACTGTTCTTTATCAAAATCGGCATGTTGAAATAAACTTTGCATTTTTCCTAATACATTAATTAAAAATAACATACTGGTTAATACATTTGATTCTGTATAGCAAAGTAATTTTTTTGCTCTTTTAAGTCTTTAAGTTTTACAAGTCTTCATGAGGTCCAGATCAGGTGATATTGGAAAGAGGGGTTTTCAGTTGACCGAGCTAGTGAAAACAGTAAGCAAATAAACTGGCTTAGCTTCACTCTCAACTGGCGCTCAACATTCCTTTGTGAGTCTTGCACCACAGTGTGACTTGCATCCTCACAGGGTATCATATTAGTTTGGCTCCAAACAGACCTGCCGTAAATCGTTAAATTGTCTTTCAACTTTCCATTAGTGCCCTCGAGTCCTGCAAATCATTTCTCCGGACAGGCTTGTGACGCAGAGGCCAACTTTCAGAGAAATCTAATTCTTTTTATCAAAATATTCATCCGAATCTATGTTGATCACGCTACACTCACCCCTCAAAGTGCATGTGTGCCTGCTCGGAGGTTTGTTCTTTCCCCTTCTTCTACATGCCTCTCATAGACAAACAAAAGACATTCCTGTTTGGCTGATGAATCAAAGCTGCACCACTCGCTCTAAGGCCTCTATTAACTATGACTTTTATTTATTTAGGTCGGCAAATATTTCACTATCCATGACAAAAATTAACATGTAAACATCAAATTTGGTAAAAAAAAATATAAGGAGACAATGAAAAACAACATGCTTGACCACCAAAAGTAGTTACCAGATTTTGTTTGTAATGATGAAGGGACACAATTCAAGTTAATGACAAGAGATTTAATATCCGGTTGGATATGTTGCCATCAAGCTCGTAAAAGAACTCCAGCAAGAGAAGGAACAGAGAAACAGGAAATATATAAACATTCGGTTTATATATTTAGCTGTGGAGACACAGTGGGGCAGGACATGGTCCGGATTCCACTGGCAGGCTCCGCTAGCCGGCTCTGCGATCACCATCACTTTTTAGATCTTGGTTAACTATATTTAACTATTTTAACTACATCTTTTAACCAGATGAAGGATTTTAGTCTAAAGTTATCAGAGAAAAGCTGCGCAGTCTAACTTCAAGTGACAGCTTACCTGAAAACCAGTAACGAGCGTCTCTTCTTCTTGAGCGCTGCAAGCAACTGGTGAGAGAGTGCTGTTGCGGTGGTGGCAAAGGCAGTGGGCCAACCCAAAGCCTACCTAATCTGAGACTTTTGAAATAGAGCACATACTAGAAGAAATCAGCCTGTGGGCCGGTGCTTGTCAGACGTTATGAATAGAATGCCGACATTATCTCAGGCCGACATCGGCAAGGGGTATGTGTGCTATCTGGGTCTGGCCATCTGAGCCACCAGGTGGAACAAAATACTTTTTCTGTGGATTTTGGGGTGATGCTAGATAAATTACTAAAGTAATTTAAAGTAATTACTAAAGTAATTTAGCATTATCAAGAGTAGAAATCTCCCTTCAATAATCATGATATGGAATCGTAAATATTTCACAACAACCTTTCAGTTGCTGAACAGTGCATAAAAGGTGATTTTCACTGGTCAATGCCAAAGTTGTTATCTGATTACACTGGTCCTCAATCATTTATCAATTATTCATCTCTGTATTCATTACTTTCATGGCTGCATTTATTCATTAATTAGTGTCCAGTAGTTATTAGTTGCGTATGTAATCAATGTTTCACATATAACGTTGTTGCCCTTTGTTTTCTGTAACTTACATTCAGTCATGTATCCGTTCCTTGTTTTTCTTATTGCTACCTGATTTCAGGTTAATTCCCTCACAAAGCTAATTTGTGCATTATCTCTTGACTGATCAAGAGAAACGGCTTAGTGTAAAACTGAGCTAAATTTTAACTACATGTTAATGGTGGAGAATTCCTGAAACTGCCGCGGATTTAGTAGCCTATGTAATTTTAATACATGTTTTGGTGGAGAATGTTAATTAAACTGCTGCTGTTTCCCAAACAGGTATTTACTACAGTGTATTTAGTATCTTTTATTTGTTTGTGTTGTTTGTTAGCTTGTTAGCTTGCAACTGGCAGTGGCTGACACAGCCTTAGTGGTTGTGAAACATACAATAATATCTGCTACAATGTTACAGTGTGTTCACATTGTTATTATGTAACATTAGTAGATAATGGAAGGAGGCTCCAGGGTCCAGTTTACATCCAAAAACTGCACACTCTTCCCTGTTTGCTGTCAAATCTTTCACTACGCTAACTTGGTGCAAACTCTCACTCTCGGTATTCACAAGTCCGTTCTGCGCTATAGGTTTCAGGTTTCTTTGCTAGTGGCATTGCAAATGGCTTTCAAATTTGTGACGTCCCAAATCTAGCTTGTGCAGAGTATGTTTGAATTTCACATTTTAGAAAAGTGTACAGACATCTCCACCTTCAGTAGTGGAATGTGAAAACACCTCTCTAGTGACAAACTTTGCACAGATACAAGTCAGACATAAATATAAGAAAAACACATTTTTGGAGGGGTACTTTAAATGTTAATTTGACAACAGCAAGGAGTGTTATGCTGGGGTGTAAGCTGAAAGTATGGTGGATTCAACCACCAGTTGGTTGTTCCTGCTGTGCACGTGCCAGAGTTTCTGGCTTACTTCCACAACAGCCCGTTTGGAGGTCATTTGGGGAGGATGACGATGCTCCTGAAAATCCTGAAGGTGGCGTGGTGGCCAACAGTCCGCAAGGATGTCTGGAGTCATGTCCATGCTTGCCATACTTGTCAACAGTACAAAGGCTCTAATGACAAGCCAGCTGGTCATCTCCGGACAACAGAGGTCAAAGCACTGGCCATGCTGTTTCAGAGTGCCCATTACAGCATGATGCAGGTGAAGGCGCTACCACCCACTATGGCCTGTACAAGCACTCTACAAACATGGCATCGGCCACGGACACAGACACATGAGTGACTGTTCTTGGCAAGTTCTATATATACACAATTGTATAGTTACTGTATGATTGTATTTGTATTACTGCAGAATTACATAAAAGACAGCTGTAAACAAATGGGTAAAATGCACTAACTAAATACTCTTGGCCTAATGAGCATTAAGCTCAGTGTAGTTACATTAACCTACAGCTGATCATCATATCAATCAACACATTATATCAAACATGCATTCATACTTTTTGTTTATCTAAACACAGTACTCAAAACTTTTACTTAAGTAAAAGTAGAAATACCATAATCTAACAATACTCAATTACAAGTAAAAGTCCTAAATTTAAAATGTAGTTATTAAAAGTACAGAAACATTATCAGAAAAATTAACTTTTAGTATCAAAAGTAAAAGTACTCAGTTTGCAGAATGGCACCTTTTAAAATGTTATTTTATTGTGTAAAATTATATCAATCTGTTTTTATCACAAACAAATACATGTAAGAATATTTTAATGTTGTAGTCCATCAACATGGAGCCAATTTTAGATACCTTGTATACCACTGGGTAGAATAGTAGCACAATACTGCATCATATCATATCAACATATCATGTTTTTTATGAGAAAGTACCTATAAGTGTCAATAAAAAGTACAACATTTGCCTCTGAAATGTAGTGGGGTAGAAGTATAAAGTAGAATGGTAGTAGTAGTATGGAAATACTCGAGTAAAGTATGTCAAATTTGTTCTGGCTCCATTAAGTCAAGTATTCCACATTATTCAGTGAGCTCTCGATCAGTCATCCTGAGAATGATACAAACAAGCAGCCATGATAGTAGTAATGTCTTGCTCTAATATATCATCAGTAATTGTCAGAGTTTTGCACAATGTTGCACGAAGTTACCTGTGTCCGTGGCCGATGCCATGTTTGTAGAGTGCTTGTGCAGGCCATAGTTAGGCTGGTTGGGAGGCTATACTGGTACCGCCTTTACCTGCATCGGGCTGTAATGGGCACTCTGAAACAGTATGGCTAGAAGATGGATGTATAGAACTTTGCCTGCTGTACAGGTGCATGATGATCTACTCAAATGATTAGGCTCTGTGCCAGCTTGGAAAACAATCTACAGTAAAGTCATAAAACTATCATTTTTATAATCATAATGTGCTTATATTAAGGTACATAAACATTGTAATGTGATCATACAGAGCAAAGCATGAATGTTATTAACAATTGTTCTATTTTGTATAGACTTTGCCCTGAAAAAACTTAAGTCCACACCCACCTGTTGTGTGGGCCCCACCTCGGTCTCACCTTGTGTATAAATTGGACTGAGACCAGACAGTTTTTCTTCAGCACCACAAGCAATGACAAGTCTAAAGAGCGAGAAGAATGTCTTCCAAGGATGTCATCCGCACGTGTCCGGCCTGCCAGACGGGCTACATTATGAACTTCGACCTTCGCGGTCGCTGTGAGTCGTGCCTGGGTCCGGAGCACGCCGGCCTGGCACTCACTCCGGAAGCGTCATGCCCCTTCTGATCTCTCCTCCCTCAGACCGAGAGGTAGCGCAGAGTGGATGCTTTCGCTGCCTTGGCTGAGGGAGACTGGCCAGTTCCAGACTACCCCATTTCCGAGGTTCTGGATCTGCTCAACCCAGTGGAAGGGCCGGATTCAGACAACTCCGCCCCCTCCATCCGCGGATCTTCCTGTGGGTCGCCCCTAACTCCCCTCCCCCCGCTGGAGGAGCCGGAGCTCGACAGTGGCCCACCAGTGGCACACCTAGGGGACCTTGGGGTCCCCTCCTCCACCTCCACCGCCCTGCCAACAATAGGCGGTTTACTGCGGGAGCTGCCAGACATCATCGGTAGGGCAGCTGCCCACAGAAACCTCGCCGTCCCGATACAGGAGACCACCCCTACAGATGCAGGACAGTTTTCCTGCAATCATGAAATATCAAGAAGGAGCTGTGGCAAATCTCAGGAACCTGAAGGCTCCGTTTTCTGCCTACTCCTCCACCATCTTTTTTTTCAAAACTGTTTTGAAATAAAACACAAACATCAACCCCTAAAGAGCAGTATGAATCTACTGATTCAGCCACAGCTGTCACACACACATCCCCAACACAGTGTGAGCCGGCAGCCTTTAACCTTTCGGTTAATAGGCAGCACAGACTCATGACATTTAAGCAGCACTCATCCTCAGTCACACACTCAGAGGCTTCCCTCACACGTTGTCTTTCAGATATAATGCCTAATTTTGAACCCACGCGCGGCATCATTACGCCTTGTGAGGACAGTGCACACACACCTCTGTCCGCGCTCCGTGTCTCCTCTCCTCACTTTGCAGTGTGCGAGAGTGTCGACTCACCTCTGTGTCACGTTTTCGAGCCTCTTCCTCCTAAACTGCGACATCTTGACACTGCTGCCACAACGCAGCCTCCGGAGGCTTCCTGTCAGCCCTTTCGGTCAGAGCCCTCCATGGGCTGCACGGGAAAGCATGAGGGCACTGCAGAATCAGCACGTGCTGATTCGCAAAGACCACAAAGTGACAGCAGCCTACATAAATGACCAGGGAGGCGTGCATTCAGTCAACCTCCTGCAGTCCCACTGGCATCTGGATGGTCGAACACTCTTTATCTTGTCAAGGAATTCTGCCAAGGTAATTGATGAGAGGGGTTGACTCGCGTGCATCGCCTCTGCCCAGGCTAACGCTCTCCCCCGTAGTAGTCCCACGATGTAATATATTTTGGACTGGTCGGAGGCAAACGTTACGGGGCGCTGGCAGAAGACCAAGGAGCACTGCAGCAGAAACCCCTGACATCTGGTCTCCGGTGAAGGGGTCTGGGTCTGAAGCATAGGAATCAGTGGACAGTGAAGTAGCCGGAGCGGCCAGCGGAGATTGGCCATATCGTTCTGTCGTAATGTACGATCTACGAACCCAAGTATGCAGAACACAGGTTGAGGTGTATTAAATGACAAAGTCAAGCTTCATTAGAATAACACGGAATCACTGAATAGGTCTCTCTCTCACCGGGTATTCCGGTCCCGTCCTCCGTGGCTCTAGAGAGGCAGTGAAGATCCAGGAATAGAGGCTGGAAAAGCGTATCCTGGCCCAGCTTGGGTAGAGTGCTGTGTGGATCTGGACAGGAAGTGGAGTTAGCAGTGATGTGCAGACACGGACAGACAGCGGATCCGAAGCATGGGGCAGGTGATGACGTGTAGACCTGGACTGGCAGCGGATCCGTGGTGTGGCGTTGGTGGCGATGTGTAGATACGGACAGACAGTGGACCACTGGCGTGGAGGTGGCTGGATCCGAGAAGGTTCAGGGTTCTAGCTTACCGAGTCAGGAAGTCGGCCGGCAAGGCGGTGTGGCTGCCGAGGCAGGTAGACGGGCAGGTAGGAATCCGGAAGGAGACAGGAGCAGCGATCACCGGCACATGATGATTCTGCCCATATGTTGGGAAACTTACTGGAATACTGCAAGACAAGACCCTTCTTCTAAGCGGACTGTGGTGAGATTGTGGGTTCTTGACTTATATTGAACTGCGGCGTCTCGCCACACCTCCACCTGTTATCCACATTATTTTTGCTTCGGTTGTGGATTTTCATCATCGGATTATTTAAACTGAGTTGATTTTGGGCTCTATGTATAGTATTTGTAAATGTTGTGTTTGTTTATTGTGTGGGAGTGTAAGATATAGCCCCTCCCCCTAGCTTTTGTGTGCCTTTCAGTTTGGACGCATTCTGTTTTAATTTGCATTAATACATGGTGGTATACATAATCAGTGTCTCTTTCGTTAATATAGAATTTATGTTAAAATTATGATAAGGCTAAGGGAGAGATTTTCTGTTTATTTCTGTAGCATTCAGCCATTTCAGCTGGCTCTGTCTGTTCACAGCAGGTATCAGCCCGTTACCTTAGATTCAACTTACGTAATTTTTCCCTTAGGTTTGTTAAAAAAGGTGTTAAATTGTTACCGTTTATAAAAAGAACAAAATATTTATCAGTTTAGTTTGACTTCAAATCCTTTAGAGAAACACAATTCTTCAAAAACATTTTAAAGTCATCCTTTCATTTAAAGTTAAACTTTCTGTGGTTTAACTGTGTTTAACTTTTGAAGGGGGGTGTGGAGAAGTTGTGAAGTAGGAGAATTTCTCAACCTATAAAGGAACTTAATCCTTCAGTATCACAAACATTCAAATTCAAAATCACCAAAATTGGAGATACATTGTTTTAAGTGGACTAGAAGGGTATAAAAAATTGTAATCTGAAAAGTAACTAGTGACTAAAGCTCTGAGACAAATTTAGTGGAGTAAAAAGTACAATATTTGCCTCTGAGATGTAGTGGAGTAGAAGTAGAAAGTTGCATTACATGTAAATACTCAAATAAGGTACAAGTATCTTGAATGTGTTCTTAAGTACAAAATTTAAGTAAATGTACTTAGTTGCATTCCACCACTGATCATAATATTATTCAATTATTAGGCTCAGGGTTCCCTTGATAAAGATGCATGAAAAGGCTGTATAATAGGTTACATCTGTAGCTCTACTGTGCTAAAATTTATACCTGCTTATGTATTAGCCTAGTACCGTGAAAAAATAGTTTTCATTTCCAACAACGGGCAACAAAGTTGTCCTATGTTTATTTTCAGGTATGATATAAAGTATATGGCATGGATTACTGTTATTACTATCTGTGGGATAACGTAGACCTGTAGGTCTACGTTATCCCACAGATACCTACTCTAGACCTTTCTCCACCTACAGTATGATCAAACTTTTTGGTACTACACGTTCATGGTAGGCGTGTGAGCACTAGTGCGCATGCAGAGAGGTCAACTGTAGTTAAAACTGCCCAAACAAACAACCACACTGTTGATTTAATTGGCCTATCACATACACAGGTCTATTACTCCTCTTTGAACATTAATATAAAATGTGATCTATTAACTGTGTAAACACCTTATACAATAGTCATCATCAATATTTGGATACTTGAATATGTATGAACTGAATAGTTAGTTAGTATCCAATGAAATGAGATGGAACAGCTCCATGCACTAACTGAATAAACAACTATTTGGTCATTACCAGTATGATATTGTTTAAATTGTACATCTTTTTGCACATCTTTGTCAGGGAACATTAACAATTCTCGATCTGAATTTATAATCTTGTTAATACCCCCCCAGTTAATTGTAATCATCTCTCCCTCTCTCCATATGTCATTGTTTAGTCAAGCCAGGTTGTTGAGGTAGCAGTGGAGGAGAGAGAGAGGGGGGAACAAGAAGCTGTAGACTTGAGTATGGATATTGTGTACTCCACAGCCACCTCTGAACACCAGGAGAGTCAGTCAAGATCGAGTGAGTACACTGGTCCACTTGCACTGGTACACTTGTCCCTGGTACTTTCTATTCAGCTTTGCAGTGGTTTGGGGGAATAGTACAGTACGCATATTTAAGGGGACCACAAGGATGGTGTACTGGTAGGTGGTGTTCGACCAATGTATGGTCATTTCTGAGGCCATGGTTGTTGGTATTTTTTAATGGGATTGTATTACACTGTAAGTTGTTATTTTGTCCTCAAGCCAATACTGTACATTAAAATTCAGTCCAATACAACAACTGCAATCTAAGTGCATTACATGTTGGACAGATGTTAACGTTCTGTCCACCCCCTTAGCTACTCCAACCAGCCACTCTCTCTCTCTCCAATCTGTCAAAGGTTTTCTAAGGTGATCTACAGAAAATGTCCACCACTACAAACAGTCTACCGTGAGCTTCAGGTGGGAATGCAAGGCAGACAAGCAGCCCTTCAAGGAGACAGTAAAGAAAGACTGCATGTTATGTGAGTTTGTACCACAATAAACTATGGGTAATATGAATTTAATGTCCCTTTTAGCCCCATTACAATCAATAAGACAATTATATTTGGTTTTGTTTAATCTGGTTTGATAATAATTATACTTCAATTTTAGCAATATATGTTGATCTGTAAGTATAGTTTCATAAATATCCCAAGGTACATTTAATCATTTTGTTAGTAAATATTATGTAAATTTAAACTTATCCTACTGTAATTGATTTTTTTGGAAATGTTTATGAGTTAGCTAATTTTCTTCTTTTTTTATTAAAGCAAAAGTTTTCTTGAACTTCTGGTTTCTTGTAGTTAATTAGTGCAACAATTCATTTCATTTCAGTATTTCAAAATCAACTACAATTCAATCCCAGGCACCCTTTTAGATAATGGGTGAATCAGTTTTGATTCATTTTGATTCACTGTCAGTCATGATTAAAAATCTAACGTTTATTCAACATCAAACATAACAAGCACTTTCAATTTGGTTTCAGTGTCAGGCATCAATGTATATTCAATACTTCAGAGGGGGATTTTTATCATATACTTTTTTTTACCAACATCACATATCCTGGGCAGTTCAGTCTGGATTTGTACAGCACTGTCCATTTTCTGCAAAATCCTGAAACAGTCAGGATTTTTTGGAATGATTGGATGACCAGGACACAAATTTGGAGGTGCTTCACTGTGATAAAAGCCCAGTCTGCATTATGTAACATGTCTTTAAAGTCCCAGTCCGCTATCTGCCAGGTTTCTGCAGGAAGGGGAACACACGCTTTGCACACACACACACACACATACACACACACACACACAAGCACAGTTTGCTGTGATGGCCAACATATCAGCCCACACCACTTCTTTCTCTGAGCTGTAGCCCAGGTTTAAAATAGCTCTGCTCCCTCTCAGGTCTTTACCATGATATTTGTGATGGTCTTATGTAATCGGCACCTCCTGATCTTCTCTTCCTCTTCATCCTAATGCTTGTGTCCCATTCTGCCTGCCTATGTCTCT